>NC_135423.1:8635000-8892500 GCF_051991245.1 Festucalex cinctus | reverse complement strand
AACAACCATGTATAGTAAGGCGTTCTTTTATATCGCAAGGCATTTGGAAAAAAAAAAACACCATGGCATTAAAAAAAACAACAAAAGACCAGTAAAGATGTTTATTAAAAACGACCATGTATATTAGGGCTTTTTTTTTCTTTTTTTTTTTTCTTTTTTTTTTATTTAAACAACCATGGAAAAAAAAGAATACATGGCATTAAAAAAAAAAAGAAAAAAAGAAAAAAAAAGACCAGTAAAGATGTTTATTAAAACCGACCATGTATAGTAAGGCTTTTTATTTTTTATTTTTTATTTTTTTATTTATACGACCATGTATAGTAGGGCGTTTTTTATATCGCAAGGCATTTGAAAAAAAAACCACCATGGCATTAAAAAAAAAAAAAAAAGACCAGTAAAGATGTTTATTAAAAACGACCATGTATAGTAAGGCTTTTTTTTAAATTTATTTTTTATTATTATTATTATTATTTAAACGACCATGTATAGTAAGGCGTTCTTTTATATCGCAAGGCATATGGAAAAACAAAACAAAACACCATGGCATTAAAAAAAAAAAAAAAAAAAAGACCAGTAAAGATGTTTATTAAAAACGACCATGTATAGTAAGGCTTTTTTTTATTTTATTTTTTATTTAAACGACCATGTATAGTAAGGCGTTTTTTATATCGCAAGGCATTTGAAAAAAAAAACACCATGGCATAAAAAAAAAAAAAAAAAGACCAGTAAAGATGTTTATTAAAAACGATCATGTATAGTAAGGCTTTTTTTTTTCTTTTTTATTTTTTTCTTTTTTTATTTATTTAAACAACCATGTATAGTAAGGCGTTCTTTTATATCGCAAGGCATTTGGAAAAAAAAAAAACACCATGGCATTAAAAAAAACAACAAAAGACCAGTAAAGATGTTTATTAAAAACGACCATGTATAGTAAGGCTTTTTTATTATTATTATTATTATTATTATTATTATTATTATTATTTAAACGACCATGTATAGTAAGGCGTTCTTTTATATCGCAAGGCATTTGGAAAAAAAAACAAACCATGGCATTAAAAAAAAAACAAGACCAGTAAAGATGTTTATTAAAAACGACCATGTATAGTAAGGCTTTTTTTTTATTTATTTTATTTATTTATTTTTTTATTTATTTAAACAACCATGTAGGGGCGGCACGGTAGTCGAGTGGTTAGCACGTCCGCTTCCCAGTTCTGAGGTCTCCGGTTCGAGTCCAGGCTCGGACCCTCCTGGGTGGAGTTTGCATGTTCTCCCCGTGCCCGCGTGGGTCTTCTCCGGGTACTCCGGTCTCCTCCCACATTCCAAAGACATGCATGGCAGGTTAATTGGGTGCTCCGAATTGTCCCTAGGTGTGCGTGTGAGTGTGTATGGTTGTTCGTCTCTGTGTGTGCCCTGCGATTGGCTGGCAACCAGTCCAGGGTGTCCCCCGCCTACTGCCCAGAGCCAGCTGAGATAGGCGCCAGCAGTCCCCGCGACCCTTGTGAGGAATAAGCGGTCAAGAAAATGGATGGATGGATAAACAACCATGTATAGTAAGGCGTTCTTTTATATCGCAAGGCATTTTGGAAAAAAAAAAAACACCATGGCATTAAAAAAAAAAAAAAAAAAAAAGACTAGTAAAGATGTTTATTAAAAACGACCATGTATAGTAAGGCTTTTTTTTTTTTTTTTTTTTTTAATTTAAACGACCATGTATAGTAAGGTGTTTTTTTATATCGCAAGGCATTTGAAAAAAAACACACCATGGCATTAAAAAAAAAAAAAAAAAAGACCAGTAAAGATGTTTATTAAAAACGACCATGTATAGTAAGGCTTTTTTTTTTATTTTTTATTTATTTTTATTTTTTTTTATTTAAACAACCATGTATAGTAAGGCGTTCTTTTATATCGCAAGGCATTTGGAAAAAAAAAAACACCATGGCATTAAAAAAAAAAAAAAAAAAAGACCAGTAAAGATGTTTATTAAAAACGACCATGTATAGTAAGGCTTTTTTATTTATTTATTTATTTATTTATTTATTTTTTTAATTTAAACGACCATGTATAGTAAGGCGTTTTTTTATATCGCAAGGCATTTGAAAAAAAACCCACCATGGCATAAAAAAAAAAAAAAAAGACCAGTAAAGATGTTTATTAAAAACGACCATGTATAGTAAGGCTTTTTTTTAATTATTATTATTATTATTATTATTATTATTTAAACGACCATGTATAGTAAGGCGTTCTTTTATATCGCAAGGCATTTGGAAAAAAAAACAAACCATGGCATTAAAAAAAAAAAAAGACCAGTAAAGATGTTTATTAAAAACGACCATGTATAGTAAGGCTTTTTTATTTTTTTTTATTTTTTATTTTTATTTTTTATTTATTTAAACGACCATGTATAGTAAGGCGTTCTTTTATATCGCAAGGCATTTGGGGAAAAAAAAAACACCATGGCATTAAAAAAAAAAAAAAAGAAAAGAAAAAAGACCAGTAAAGATGTTTATTAAAAACGACCATGTATAGTAAGGCTTTTTTTTTAATTTATTTATTATTTTTTTTATTATTATTATTTAAACGACCATGTATAGTAAGGCGTTCTTTTTTATCGCAAGGCACACAAACTGGCGATGTGGACAAATGGACCCTCCTTTCCCAGCGGCATTCCACTGCCCAAGGCACAGGTTAGGCCGATGACTTTTGCCACAAACGTTTTGAAGGTCAGGTATTCCTTCAGAACCACTCCTCGCAAGACGGTCTTCATCTCTGGAATACCCGAACCAACAGCCTGCGGAGTGAGAATCTGAGTGAAGCCGGCTGAGAAGGTGATGAGGACTACTGGGTATGTGACCCATGCCAGATACTGCAGGAAAACATTACTGTCCAGGCCACCATACATCCACTTCTGTGCTTGAAGGCAGATGGCAATGCAGAAGTCCACCACGTTCTTTTAGGCGTTCTTTTATATCGCAAGGCATTTGGCAAAAAAAGGAACACATGACATTAAAATAAAAAATAAAATAAAATAAAAAAGACCAGTAAAGATGTTTATTAAAAACGACCATGTATAGTAAGGCTTTTTAAAAAAAATTTTTTATTTATTTTTTATTTTTTTTATTTAAACGACCATGTATAGTAAGGCGTTCTTTTATATCGCAAGGCATTTGGGGAAAAAAAGAACACATGGCATTAATAAAAAAAAAAAAAAAAAAAAAAAAAAAAAAAAAAAAAGACCAGTAAAGATGAGAATGAGTTAAAAACGACCATGTATAGTAAGGCTTTTTTTAAATTTTTATTTATTTTTTTATTTTATTTTTTATTTAAACGACCATGTATAGTAAGGCGTTCTTTTATATCGCAAGGCATTTGGGAAAAAAAAGAACACATGGCATTAATAAAAAAAATAAATAAATAAATAAAATAAAATAAAAAAAAAGACCAGTAAAGATGTTTATTAAAAACGACCATGTATAGTAAGGCTTTTTTTTTAATTTTATTATTATTTTTTTAAATTTTTCATTTTTTATTTTTTATTTAAACGACCATGTATAGTAAGGCGTTCTTTTATATCGCAAGGCATTTGGAAAAAAACAAAAAACACCATTGCATTAAAAAAAAAAAAGAAAAAAAAAGACCAGTAAAGATGTTTATTAAAAACGACCATGTATAGTAAGGCTTTTTTTTTTATTTATTTTTTTATTATTATTATTATTTAAACGACCATGTATAGTAAGGCATTCTTTTATATCGCAAGGCATTTGGAAAAAAAACAAAAAAACACCATGGCATTAAAAAAAAATAGAAAAAAAGACCAGTAAAGATGTTTATTAAAAACGACCATGTATAGTAAGGCTTTTTTTTTTTCTTTTTTCGTTTTTCTTTTTTTTTTTTAAATTTAAACGACCTTGTATAGTAAGGCGTTCTTTTATATCGCAAGGAATTTGGGAAAACAAAACAAAACACCATGGCATACAAAAAAAAAAAAAAAGACCAGTAAAGATGTTTACTAAAAACGACCATGTATAGTACGGCTTTTTTATTTTATTTTATTTTTATTATTATTATTTTTTTTTAAATGACCATGTATAGTAAGGCGTTCTTTTATATCGCAAGGCATTTGGGAAAAACAAAACAAAACACCATGGCATTAAAAAAAAAAAAAAAGACCTGTAAAGATGTTTATTAAAAACGACCATGTATAGTAAGGCTTTTTTTATTTATTTATTTATTTTTTTTTATTTTTTATTTTTTTATTTAAACGACCATGTATAGTAAGGCGTTCTTTTATATCGCAAGGCATTTAGAAAAAACAAAAACACCATGGCATTAAAAAAAAAAAAAAAAAAGACCAGTAAAGATGTTTATTAAAAACGACCATGTATAGTAAGGCTTTTTTTTTTCTTTTTTTTTTAAATTTTTTTTTTTAAATTTAAACAACCATGTATAGTAAGGAGTTCTTTTATATCGCAAGGCATTTGGAAAAAAACAAAACACCATGGCATTAAAAAAAAAAAAAAAAAAAAAAGACCAGTAAAGATGTTTATTAAAACCGACCATGTATAGTAAGGCGTTCTTTTATATCGCAAGGCATTTGGGAAAAAAAGGAATACATGGCATTAAAAAAAAAAAAAAAAAAAAAAAAAAAAAAAAAAAAAAAAAGACCAGTAAAGATGTTTATTAAAACCGACCATGTATAGTAAGGCTTTTTTTTTTTTTTTTTAATTTAAACGACCATGTATAGTAAGGCGGTCTTTTATATCGCAAGGCATTTGGGAAAAAAAAAGAACACATGGCATTTAAAAAAAAAAAAAAAAAAAAAAAAAAAAGACCAGTAAAGATGTTTATTAAAAACGACCATGTATAGTAAGGCTTTTTTTTTTTTTTATTTAAACGACCAAGTATAGTAAGGCGTTTGGAAAAAAACAAAACACCATGGCATTAAAAAAAAAAAAAAAAAAAAAAGACCAGTAAAGATGTTTATTAAAAACGACCATGTATTGTAAGGCTTTTTTTTATTTTTTATTTTTTATTTAAACGAACATGTATAGTAAGGCGTTTCTTTTATATCGCAAGGCATTTGGGAAAAAAAAGAACACATGGCATTAAAAAAAACAAAAAAACAAAAAAAAAAAAGAAAAAGAAAAAAAAAAAGAAGACCAATAAAGATGTTTATTAAAAACGACCATGTATAGTAAGGCTTTTTTTTTTCTTTTTTTTTTTTATTTAAACAACCATGTATAGTAAGCGTTCTTTTATATCGCAAGGCATTTGAAAAAACAAACAAACAAACAAACAAACAAACAAAAAAACACTATGGCATTTAAAAAAAAAAAAAAAAAAAAAAAGACCAGTAAAGATGTTTATTAAAGACGATCACGTAAGGCTTTTTTTTTTTTAAATTTAAACGACCAGAAAAAAAAAGCCTTACTACATATTGTCTTAAAAAAACGCCTTCCTATAATATAATATAAAAACACCTTATTACACGTGGTCGGTTTACAAAAACGCTTTAGTCGATACATCGTCGTTAAAAAACAAACAAAAACTCCTTACATGGTTGTAAAAAAAAAATCATTGCTAAAAAAAAATATTGTATTTATTTATCTATCTATTTCTATATCTATTTGTTTTGATGATCATATATATAGTAAAAAATGTATTAAAGATCTGCAAACTCACTGTTGATTTGTAAACGTTCAAGTGGGAGACGCGTCTTCATTTTTCAAAAATATTTTATTTGATATTGAGGCGGTACAGGGAAACAAAAAGAACATGGATTCATTGATATTTTACAGGAAGGAGCATGGTGAGATGTGTACGACCGTCAATTTTCTTTTTGGGACGAGGAGGACATGCAAGTGAATACCCGAGGAGGACGAGGACGAGGAGGTGACTTAGAAAGCAAATCAACGACTGTAGAAAGGACGGCGGATCGGGACTGTACACAAACATTTCACCCGACCACCTTTTTAACATCATTTTTTTTCTATATTATTTTTTTTTTTTTTAAGAAAAAGGCAACACACACAGAAAGGCTACAAAGAACCAACGATATTGAGAAAAAAAAAAAAAAGTACTTTGGCTCCTCCTGTGCACCATTGCCAGGAACGCCTCACACACTCAATTTTATGAATAAAACAGAAGGGGTGGGGGGGGGGGGGGACACATTTCATACACCACAATTTGTTATGCATATTCCACAATATACTTTTTATCTTTTTTTTTTTTTTTTTAAATAAATACAAAAGGAGGTTGTGGTGTCAACATAAAAGAAGGGGGAAACAATTATTGGACATTAGAAATTTCAATTTGGTCTTTTTTTTTTTGTCGG
The DNA here is from genome assembly GCF_051991245.1 of Festucalex cinctus. Taxonomy (NCBI): domain Eukaryota; kingdom Metazoa; phylum Chordata; class Actinopteri; order Syngnathiformes; family Syngnathidae; genus Festucalex; species Festucalex cinctus. Next base: position 8,886,169 of record NC_135423.1, on the reverse strand, counting down.
AATGTGGGGGACCGCGTATGGATATAATGTAATATGTATACATATATAAATATACACATATATACATAAACACCAGCAGAATGTAAAAGAACCTGAGATACTTTCGTGCACCTCATTTCCAGAAACACTGGCCACTGTGCGGATTGAAATGAATGAACAAACATCACAACCTCAGAACCCTTTAAAAATATTAAAAGAAAAAAAAAATATTCAAGCACAAAAATACAAAGACATTGTAAAGCAGCAGAGTTTTGGTAAAAGGCAAAGAAAGAAACAGGGACGATGACATCATCTGATGTTTTTGTCTGTGTGTGTGGTGTGCGTGTATGCACACTAAGATTAAGAATAAAAAGCCTGCACAAACATGAACAATGACAAGTTTCATTCAACTTGAACTTTTACGCAATATTTACTTTATTTTCCTAAAACTGCAACTTACTTTCCATGTTTATTTTTTTTTTATTAACGTTATGGATTTTTTGTTGAATTACAGAAATTTCTTGTAAATTCAGACTATTTGACTATGATTTATATTTGTTAAAAGTACTTTTTAGTTTTAATTTTTTTTAACATACTATTGTGCGAGTGTGTGTTACGTTGGAATGTTTGTCATCAGGATTGAACAAGAAACGTCAAAGTGGCACACAGGCGGCTCGGATGAGGGCGGACGAACATAAATTGCAAAGCAGGTGAAAATAAAATAAACCAATAAAAAGTTCAAATGATATCGAAAATCAAACATGTAAACAATTGGGGACGCTCCACATTTGCGTAAGTGCTGAAACATCACCTCAGTGTGGTAAATCATTAAAAACTGAGTACAAATGTTGAGAGGAAAAAAAATGAAAAGACCCCCAAATCAGTAATTGGTCGCCTTAAAGTGACAATTTCCTCTTCGAGCTTCCCGGCTGCCTCGCCAATCTTTTAAAACAAAACATCTCTGTACATTTCTCTCTATAGAATTCTCTTCTTCTTTACAGTACAGAAACTCCTCTTCACATCATCTTCTTCATGTCAGCAGGAGCTATGGTCTTTTTTTGTGCTTATCACCAAAAAGTTGCAGTGCAAAAAACAATAATTAACCATAATAATAATAATAATTACAATAATCAATGGTAACTATTGTGTGTAAAAAAAAATAAAAATAAAAAATGAAAAAGAAAAAAAAGACATTTTTATGGCACAGCAGCCACACCATTCACATAATTGTACAATAACAAAAAATAAAATAAAAAAATCAACATTTGGAGGCTTGCATAGCAACAGCAAGTTGAACGAAGATATTTACAAGGAAATTAAAGATTTAAAAAAAAAAAAAAAAGCGGTCACCAGAAAATTGTGTGTTTTCTTTGGACAAAAAACAAACAAACAAAAAAAAAAACAGTAAAAGTTTTCCTCAAAGACCAAAACCATAGTGAGATGTACAATATGCCTGTGTTTATACATCGTACGTTGAATGCTTCAGACAGTCCGCCGCTCCTGTCACCACGATGTCTGTCCGTCCATCCGTCCAACCAGAAAGAAGACACGACACTGTCATCGCCCCTGACGAGGACAAGGAGGGCGGGGCTTCACCATCTTTTTTTTTTTTTTAAGCTCAGCCAGGTATGCACTCTGTGAGGAAAATACAATAAAGTACATGCAGAAATAAATAAATAAATTTCCCATCAAGTTGCACAGGTTAAAAAGATTATTAAAAAGAAAAAATGCAGGTTGAAAATAAAATAACCCCACCAAAATTGTGTGGACACACAAACAAACAAACATACCGTAAAACATAAAAAATTGTGCAGGTTAAAACGTAACTACCATAATTGCCCCCAAGGATGCCCGAGTACAAATACAAGTCATGTAAAGCTCACAAAAGTTGTCCTAATAAAGATAATTAGCCCCAAAATTGCAATGGGGTATATGCCACGGAAGAGGCGGCACGTGATTTTGCACATCAGTTTGCTTCCGGTCCGGGTTGTGAACGTGCAACCGAGGGGCACAAAGTCGGAAGCACAAGTTATTTTGACGCAGCCCACACGTCGCAAACCGAACCGGAACCAAACTGATGTGCAAAAACAGTCCCGCCTCTTCCGTGGCATATGACTACCATAAATCCCCAAAAGTTGCGCCTTTCAAAAATAAGATGAGCATGTTTGTTGAACTTACATAACTCTCCTGAGTACTGCCCGTTGGTGCCCAGGAAGTCGGCGTGCTCCATGGCCGTCCACTGCTGCGGCTGCCGAGGGCCGTCCGTCTTGCGGGGCCCCGTCGAGCCCTTGGACGAGGTTGTACCCGACGAGCTGTGGCCGCCCGGTGACGGGAAGGACGGTCTGTGGTACGGCAGGCAGCCCTCCTCTGACGACACAAAACATTTGGACACACGTCAGCAACAAGTCTTGCGCATTTCCTTTCATTTCCGGCTATTCATAAGCGTTTTTTTCCCTACATGCACATGAGTGTTGATGTCAATGCTGCACATCAGTACGGCGGATAGGTGGAGCCATTTTGTTTTTTTTAGGGATATATTTTCCAGTAGGCAGCAGTGTCAAATTGTTGCCCACTTTACTGACAGATGTTGAAACTTAAAAAAAAAATGGTTTATGGAACATATAAATGCAATACAAAATATAAAGTAAAAGTGAAGTAAAGAAAATAAAAGTTAAGAAGCCAGAATTTACATGTTGAAACTGACATCAGGACTCAAGAAGAAAAACAACTTTTAAAAATAAGACGAGGCATTGTAATGACTGATGCACAACGTTGACGTCAACAAGAAAAGGATGAAAAAGAACAACAGTTTTTGAATTGACCATTGTAGTGGCCGCTGTGCAACATCTTGACTCAAGAAGAAAACCATCTGGACTTGTAACTTTGTAGAGACCGAGCTAGGACGTACATCACATTAGATTTCCAGATTTATTATCGCAAAATTCTCTCAATTTGTCTTGTCATCGTATTGCAATATTGCATCTCTCAACTCATTCTTGTAAAGATGTCCTCACATTTTTTTTTCTTCTCATGTTTGGACTTTTTTCCCCTCACATGAATCTGATTGTAATCTTATGAAAATTCTGATTTCATTGTTGTAATGTGACTACTTTCTATAAAAGCTCCACTCAAACTAACCCACAAGAGAAAAAAACAGAGGCAAGGGAAATACTCTGTGCTAATGAAAGAAACTCAAGTCGGTAAGGGAGACCGTCTGTGTCAGGAGATTTGCTTGAAAGTCACCACGAGAGAACAATTGGCACAACAACAGCGTCATCAACAACAGTAACAGTCCCGTGATGACAGCAACGACGACGATGATGATGGTCTGTTCCCAACACTAACGCCAATAACGAGCAGATAAATGTGCGTCGGTCCCGCCGAGTTGAGACGGGCTCGCCCAGATGGGAGGCTCGATCCGTCTGCCGCAGTCGCGGGGACAATAAAAGCCAAAGTCATTTCCCGGCAGTTTGCGAGAAGTGGCGCCTGCCAAACCTTGGCACCGGCATCAACGAGGGAGGCGGGGCAAGGCGTGTGGGGGGGTGGGGCACATTTTGGAAGCTGAGAGGAGCTGAGGGGCGCACAGGGGACATTTGGGAGAGCCAGCACAAGTGTCAGACAGTGCCATCTGTTGACGACGCTGCAGCATCAGCGCTAACTTTCACACGGGTGGAGAAGAGAGCGAGTGAGCGGGCGAGCAACTCCCCCAACTGCGAAGAGAGATGAGCAGCCTCTGTGAAACTCAAATGTTCCATGAAGTTGAAACTATTTAAAAAGGCCTCAAAATTCAAACAAAAAGGCAGCAAAGATTTCTATGGCTGTTTTGTGACGCTAAAACTTTGCATATCTTTGCTTTCCCATTAACGGCTGCAATGGAGATAGTACTTCATATTTGATATTGTCAAACTGGTTTTAGTGTTTTAGACCCAACAGAATTGCAACAGCTGGCAACAGCGAAAGGTGGCAGTGCGAAGCCAACTTTAAGTGACTCGTTGGACCATTGATTGTAAATTTAGTAAAAAAACAAAAAACAAAAACAAAACAGTGACATCACACCCATCATTCTTCTTAATGTATGCCAGCTTTTATAGATTGATAGTAAGCTTACATTGTTTTGGATATTTACAATTATTAACGGTTATTGCATTGACAGAGCTTTTTCTGAGTATGAAATCTCCCACAGGATATGAATGCAACTGCAGTTCGGCTCTCCAAACGCTGTTATTTGTTGACGCTCCCTTGAGTGGCTAGTTGCTAACACCTCAGACTTGTGTCATATCATACAATGACAGACTAACTTTCTTAGTGTCCTTAATTGTCAGTTAAGTAGTAGGAAGTCGACAGTCGCGTGAAGATGAGTCAACCTGGCCGCGAGCAAGGCCAAGATGCAGATATGATGATGTCATCATCATCGTCATCTCTACGTTCGGCAAAATTTATACTTATACTGAATATACCGTTTATATCGCCCAGCTCCAGTCAGGAGATCTTTTTTTTTTTTTTTTTAAATCATCAAAATGCTCATCACACTTTTGAGCTACTTGAGTTCTTCGTACCATTTTTGTGGCTTCTGCGGCCATCGTCCGCTCTCTCCAGTCGTTCTTGAGCCTGGCGGTGATGCTCCATAGTGGCGCGCGCCATTTGCCTGTCGTCGGCCGCGCCGGACAGCGGTCCCGACATGGGTGGGCGCTCCAGGGACGTCGCCTTCCTCTCCGGAGGGGGAATCATGCTGTTGATGCAGCGGCCCGTCTGCGCACGGACCTGGCCCTGGCCGGGAGGGGGCTCGGGAGGGGGAGGTAGGTCTGTTTATGAGAGGGGACACACAGAAAAATAAAAAAAAATAAATAAAAAAAAAATTGTTACATTAGCATCTTTGGTCCAGGTTGAGATCTGGAATACTGTTATAAATGTGTGCACATAAGTGATGCGCATGCGTGGCGAGGGTTACAGTAATTCAGAATAAAAGACGTCTATGTACAGTATTACTTGTGAGGCTTTTATTTTAAAGTTGAGGATGACCAAATGTTACGGCAGCCGGCTTGACATTGCGGGCTCCCACGTAAACAGCTGCTAGATTCGAGAGGTGGCGGCGGTGGTCGTACACGGGGAGCCACCAACAAGCCGCTTTTTTCGGTCTCATTGCGCTGCGGCTTTAATGGTTCGTCAAAAATATGTCGTTACGGCACATGCATTGCACAAATAATCAATTAGAGGGCAGTATCACCCAGCTGATGGCTTCTCCAGCAGTCTCCTTAATTGAGAAAGGAGAGACATGTAATAGTAGGAAATGTCCTTTCTGTTTGTTGGAAATATCAGTATGTTTGATATATTATATTTTTGACAATTATAAATTTACAAAACAATTCAAAGCATTGTGACCGTAAGTATCAAATACGACACAAGTCCAAAGTCAAATGTGGAAGTTGATTTAAAAAAAATAAATAAATGTTCAAATACTCTATTTACAAAGAATCAACATTTTGTGTGTTTTCATGGTTCAGGCTTTACGTAAAATTATTATTATTTTTTTAATAAAGCAGTAAACTGTACTGCCACTTTTGTACCAACTGCTTTGAACTGAGAGGAAACTCCTAAAAAAACGTGACGTGTATTGAACTCAATTAGCACCCACCGTCTGCACCGGCATCTCTGCGGTGGGGTGCTGTGCCCTGGTTCCGGGGTTTGCGTGCCGGCCTGGTGGCCCTCTGGTGGCCCAGGCTATGTGTTCCCACCGTGCTGCCATCTGTGGAGAACGGACTGCTGGGCCGGTGCCTGTGAGGCAAACCTTTATCTGTGGGGAGGGGAAAAAAAAAAAAAAAACACAACAAGCACAGATCTTCATTAATTAAACATCAGAGTGGATGTTGCTGCAGAAGTTGGAGGCGCAGAAAGTGAAGTAAGTTGGAGATGTCAGAGTTAAAAACCATGAGAAGCAAGTAGACCCAGCCAAAAAAGTGCCATGCACAAATTAGGCATCCGCAAGTTGGCCTCTAAAGTGCGCAGGGAGCAATTAGAGAGCGGAAAGGAAGAAGATGCGTCCCCACACAGCAAAAGGTCCGGACTCTTGTTGGCACACCGACCTCTTTTCGAGCGAGCGCGCTTGCTGAGGCTGGTGCCGTCCAGCCGGTAGCCCGCCTTGTCCGCGGCGGCCACCAGGGCCTGGGCAAAGCTGCAGTGAGTAAAGATGGAGCCGTCGGACGAGCTCGCCAAGCTGGAGCGCTGGCTGGAGAAATTGCGATCGTCCTCCGAGGCCGAACCCCAGCCGTTCGTCATGGAGCCTGCAACAGTACACTTGTTTTCGGATCACGTTTCACCACGTGCGTAGCCGGTGATGGCCAAAGTGGATTTCCTAACAAAAGCAAGTATGCAAGTGGTAGGGTAGGATCGTGAGCAATGACGAGAGTGAGGGGTCTAATCCATTTAGGTTTTAATTAAGGAAACATTAAATCCCGGTTTGGGATTTTTTTTTTTTGGCAGCATGGGAATATACATACAGGCACATGAACAAAGTTTAACTTCCAAAATACAGCTCTGGTTCTACTGTTAACAAACGGCGCCCTTGTGCGATCGAGTAGTTATCCCTGCCGATGTTAACAAGTTAACACAGTGTTTCCGGTGGTTAGCGTTAGCATAAGAGGGGAGAAAACAAGGGAGAGTTAAACCTGCCTATCTGCGCACACAGCAGTGATTGCTCGATGTACTGTCGTCTCGCCTCTTCTTCGATGCCTTGACAAATGCACGCAACCACACTCATAAGAAAGAAATGACAGAAACATACTCCAAAACGCTGACAACTGGTGAGGTTCTCTGAAGGAAAACAAATGGCAATCGCCCCTACCGGAAAGGGCTCATACATTTTCCCGGAAATACGTCACGGCTAAATAGCATAGAGTGCATCGAGTCCATTTAGCATTATAAATCCTGTCTTCTCCCGTTAAGTGTATATTTAGTCTTTTATTGGGCTCCAGGTGGAGGAGTGGTACCGTCACTTGTCTTCAGTGCCGGTTGGCACGGGTTTCGCTCCTCCGCCTGGGAGACCCCATGTGGCTTACATGATGTAAGCTTGCGTGTGAGTGTGTGTATGAGTGGTTACAAAAAAAAAAAAAAAAAAAAAAAAAAAATAGTCTTTTACTCACTGTAGAAATATCGCCAACTAGTGGCATGGCATGCATATTACAGCAGTTGGGTGTCCTCTCATGAAACTTCACAAACACAAAGGAAAAAAAAAAATGTCGCCAGTTTGTCCAGGGGCACCCGTAAAGTGAACTTTGACCTCAAGCCACCCTCCCAGCGCGGTTGCCTTGTTAGCACTCTGCCCCCAACCCCCATAATGCGAGCAGAGCACTTGGGCAGGCGCCACTTAAGAAGCGTTTGCCAAAGCGGGCCCACAGAAAGCTGTCACATTAACCGACTGCTCTGGCACTCGCCAAAGTCCCACATTTCTACTGGCAGAATGAAGACTTTTTTTTTTTTCTTCCTCTCCAAATGTGGCCTTGAAGAAAAAGAAAGCGAGAGCACAAAAGGGAGATGCATTCAGCGCTTTTCATCAAATTGAATTAATAAGGGGGGCGATGACGAGTCCAATATCTTGCAGAATAAAATTGTGATAACTGATTTATCAGCCAATTCATTTAAAAATTAACAAAGTAACTTACAACAAGAAAAGTATGAATTAAAGGGAAAACATTTGATTGTATTACAATATATTATATAGAATAAATATATTTAAGTTATTTGAAGATGTTACAATAAATATGACTGAATATTTACTTGTGTTTGATTGTATACATTATTTTGTCTATTGGAAAATTTACTGCTATACGTTAGCAGTTTTTTTTTTTTAATATAATTATCTGTTCCTGCTTAAACACAAGAAAATCATTCAATGTTTTCCTTTCATTTTGTTCCTTTATGTAAAACAAATGGTGACCTTAATGAAGCAGCGCTAACACTTAAAACTATTACACAGAAACAATTTCAGCTGTCTTCTCGAAAATGACAATTTTGGAAATATTTCAGTCCAAGTTGGGAGCAGACTTTGCAAGATGACGAACGATGCCGTCCAGTGCAGACATCAAAAGCCCCGAATGAACTCCTCGTCTTGTGCAATATGGATGGCGAGGGATGGTAATATGATTATGATTTATTTAGATCGACTGGGAAATCCCCTTCAAAGAGTTTCCACTTCAAGAGTTGCGCCTTCTCCGGCAAAGGTTGCAACATATTTTCACTTCTGCTGCAGTCAGAAACTTCTCAGATGAAAGGAAACTTGTGAAAAAAGTACGCTTGCGCGAGGTACAGGAAGCTACCAACCGCCCACCCACTCAGCACCAATCTTATTTCTCTCTTTTTTTTTTATAGCTGAAATCCAAGGTGGTAACTACTTTGAGTCCTCCATCTTGCCTCTTTTTCCCCTCCTCTTTGAAATTCCTTTCAGACGTCGACTCGGAGAAAGAACGACAGCGATTTCCAGCGGGTCCAATCCTGCCGCGAAGAATAGCGCCGATAATGAAGTGGAGGCAGTTGGCGGGCAAAAGCTGCCAGAGCTTTGGAGGTTGAACACTGCCTCAGCATATCACATCACAGAATGACTTTTTTTCTTTCTTTTTTTTCCCCCTGCTAACAGCCACTTTCCACTGTAGTGCTTCCATTCTGGGAAGTAGCGGCGCAATCAAAACTGTCGTAATTTGATAAAAATTCAATCAAGTTTTCTCTTTGAGCTCAAGGCGGAAAAGTTGCTCCGACTTTTAAAAGCAACTCAGGATGACTTGTCATGCTCAACTTGACGGCAAGAAAAAAAAATTGACCTTAACAATTGGGCGCCAATCATTATGTTTGGAACGGTGATGATCTGGCTTGTCTTAACACAACCGCATCGAATTATCTGAATGTGTAAAGCCGCAGTACATGAATGCACACATGGCAGCGTCTGTCTGAATAAAGAAAATAAATAAACCCCCTTTGATTGGCCTGGAAAGCAGCGTGAAAGGGGCTGAAATTAATGACTCAATGCTGTCACACATTCATGGCCGTTGACGACCATAGAAGCCAAAGGCTGAGCTGGAAATCAAAGAGTCAAAGAGTAAGTAAATGTAGTTTAAAAACCGTCATAAAGACAAATCAGAATATGCTCTGGACTCGGAATGCTAACACTAAAACAATACTACCAATGTGTTATTTGTGCCTTGATCTTATACACGAGTGAGGTTCTGCTATGCATTGGAAGCAGATCATCCATGTAAAACGTCCTAACTGAGCTTCAATTTTTGAAACAATTTTTGAAACTTTGGACATTTATATGACGAAAGTGCGACTCAGAAGGTACACAATCGGACCCCTGCAAGTTAATTGACTAAAACTCAGGCTTAATTTGCACACTAGATTTAAAGTCTGCTACGGATACCCAAAGGAAAAGAACTTTGCGAACGTAGTAATTAGTTATCTTGTGAAGTGTGGTCTCGCTGCATATTATTAGGTCACCACTAGATGGCACTAAATTCTACACACTGGCCCTTTAAGAGACGAGGCAAACATCTGGGCATCTTTATGACTATGGCTTGACCTCATTTTGAAACGCAGAGGTGAGTATCGAGAGAATCACCATTGAAAATGTTTGATTGACTCCGCTATGCTATGCAAACTGCCGTTTCCGTGTTTGCGGAAAACAATGACAAATCCATCGAGGCTTGACAGGAAGCTTACTGTTATTTGTACAGCCGGCGAACAGTGGCCGCAATAAATCTTCCGCCGTCACCGCCATCACTATCTTGGCAGTATTCCTACCCAGCTCCGGGTGTCACGCGGGGGGGGGGGGGAACGACGAGCAGATAGATTAGAAGAAATAGTGCTGTCTTTGGAGTAATACAGTGCAGCCGAGATGCAGCAGATTACGGCGCCGTCGCCGCTTTATTTTCCCTTAAATACATCAGTCGTAGCATGTGTCAGCACAAGCAAAACCGCACTTCCATCATGGCATGGAAAAGTACTTTACCCGCCAGCGACGGGCCAAAGCAGCCAGCCAGAGCTTTTATTCCCTTCAGATAATTTTTGCCTGCTTTTTTTTTTTCCCCACTGCTTCTTCCCTCCCATGCATTTCCTGATAGACTTCCTCCATTTTCATTGGTCAAAGGAGCAAAAGCCATTTTGATGGCCAAACACCGCTCGTTTCTTTTATGTGCGACTATGCGGCGGTCAGCGTGTTAGCGGCCGTGGCCGTGTCGTGCCCTTCATGTGTTCCAGCCAACCCCGTTTTGACAGATGGCTGTAAAAGTTTTCACAGAGTTGTAAAAATGGAAATGGTCTGGAATGGCAGTGGCACACGTGAATTTTATTTCAAATCTCCTTCATGAGATACGGCCGCATGGCTGGCGCCACACTCCCTGTTAATTTCCCTCTCGCTTGCCTGCTTAAAATTCATGGACTTTCTTATCGTTTTTTTTTTTTTTTTTTTAAGGGGATAATTATAATTCCCCCGAGTCTGCCAGAGGTGCTTAAAAACTTGATTGAGGGACATTGGCTGTGCATGTTCTCATATAAATGAACACATTGCAGAGCCATGAGCAACACGCCGCACGAACAACAACAATCAGGCGGCTGTCACAGGAGACGACAAAACAAGTCATACATGACAATGCGGCATAGTCACTAATGAGGAGAAAACAACACTCATTAAGCACTGAGGAAAGCCAAACAACATTCATCCAAGACTCATCCAAATACAACAAAATGTTGAAAGAAGAGCACCGTTAATTCCCTTAAAATTAAGCACATTAAAATTAGACTACCGTAAATCACTCAAAAGCCGGAAAAGTTGAAATTAGATTAGTATATATTTCACAAAAAGTTGTGCAGGTTTTAAATAAAACTACAGTAAATTATCTTACATTTCTTCACAGGTTAAAGTAGGAATACTTTAAATCCAACCCAAAAGTTGCACTGGTAAAAAATGGAATGATCATAAATCCTCTAAATATTGCAAAGGTAAAAATAAGATGACTACAAATATGCTTACCATAAATCCCCCCCCCCCCCCAATAATGTACAAGTTAAGACAACCATAAATCCCCAAAAAGTTGTGCAGCTAAATGAATAAATAAATAAATAAAAAGACTACCATAAATCAAACAAATTATGGAGATTAAAATAAGATTGCCATAAATCAGACGGAAAAACCACAGGTTAATTAATACTATAAATCCCTCCAAAAATTGCACAGATGTGAAGAAAAGTCACACAAATCATCCTAAAATTTTGTAGGTTAAGACAGCTAAACCCACTAAAACTGTGCCTACAAAATAAACCAAAATTACTCTAGAGTAGTTGTGCAGGTAAATACCCTAAAACCTGTGCAGATTGAAACAAGGCTACCGTAAATACCCTAAAAATTGTGAAAGTTGAAATAAAACTGCCGTGAATACTCCAAAAGTTGCCCATGCTAAAAGCAACCTCGTCCACTAGTGAAGAGCAAAACTTGGGCTGACCTGTCAAAGAGCTGTCTAGGTTGTCCATGCTGGAACCCGGCGTGTGCTCGATTCCTCGGGGATGCCTGGCTCCGTAGCCTTCATCTTCCTCGTCGTCATCTTCCTCCTCCTCCTCGTCCGGCAGGTCCGTCTCCAGGTCGGACACCATTGTGCTTGACACGTAGCCCACCGGAGGCGCCGGGGCCTGGGGCGGCAGGGACCCCACTTGCATGTGCCTGTCGGCAAACGCAGGGTCTGGTGTCATCAACGTGTTGATGAATGCTGCCTGACAATAGCGCTAATTCCACTTGCTAACACAATGACTCATTAATTGTGCACGGCACAAAAAGCGCATGTTCCGGGGGTGGGGTGAACCCTCCCCCACACCGAGCTCAACGTTTGTTTGCGCGGCCTTTGACGCGGTGATGGCGTGTAATTAGCGGCCCTGGTGTTGTCAGAAATGCTCTTGAAGCAACATTGTCATTACTGCAGCTAACATGATGACATTCCCCTTCGTGACAATAAGCCCCCCCACACACACACGACACAAGCGCCGATGAATGCCAGACTGTCCTCGTCCTGGGGAGCGTGGCCTTCATATGACTTGCATGAGTGCAACAGCCCTGGAATGTGTGCGTGTTTTTGTGCGTGTCTTCTGTGTGGAAGCACGGCAGCAAGAGGGCCATTAAACTGAAATGATTAATGGGTTTATCTCCACTGCACACACAGGCGACACAAAGAGTAACTGTTGGAGCAGCAACAGAATCAATCCCGCCGCCGCCGGCCAATGTGCGTACAGTAAGCGTTTTAAAAGAACACACGTCGTGTTTACGTGTGCATTTTTTTTTTTTTGTGTGTGTATTTTTATGCAGATAATCAGTGTGCATCGTGTTTGGGACAGTTTAGTCGTAAATGCTACAAATTGTAATATGACAATATATTTAGAGGTGAGGCTCATGTTTTGCAATGAAAGATGAGCAACCAAAATCAGTCAAAAGGTCTTGTAAGTGGAGTGACGAATGACGATGATGATGTGTTACCACGTCTGCTTGGCCACGTCCATTTGGTAGGCTCGGGTCAGCTCGTCCAGATGCGCCTGGAGCATGGGCTGCATCTCGTCGCGGGGCGACGGGGTCAGGGTGGCCGTCGACTGCTGGCCGAAGGAGACGGCGGCCGGCGAGGAGGCCACCCCCCGGACGGGCGGGGTGGGCACGCGCTCCTCCTCCTCCTCCAGTTCGTCCTCCATGCCCTGGTGGAGGTACGTCTGCACCGGCATCGGTGGACCCCAGCCGTCGCTGTCGTACCTGATGTAGAATTTCGGGGGTGGGGGGGAATTGCTATCATTTGATCTTGACAAATGTGGTATGTAAAAACTGATGATTAAGTAAAATTAATAAAATACATTTTTAAAAGAAGGTGTCTATTCTAACAATGGCAATACTGAAAAATAAGTTCAGACTTGAACTACAGCCAACCCCCGTATACCCATAGTTTGGTATCTGCTAATTCACATATTTTTGCAGATTTTTAATTACATTTTTTTTTTATTAATATATAAATATTTATTTATATATATATATATATATATATATATATATATTTTTTTTTTTTTTTTTTCCATTGATTTAAACTAGGGGTGTCAGGTGATTAAAAGTTTTAATCATAATTAATCGCATGACTTATAGAGTTAACTCACGATTAATCACAAATTTTACTGTTCTAAATGCACTAAAAATGTACAATAAAATACATTTTTTTTCATACTCTTGTTAAAAATGTTTAATAGAAATACGGCTGCATTTTTATTGATTGATACAGTAATTTCACAATAATTCATAAAAAATGAGTTAAAATTAAAAATATGTACTGTACTGTAAAAAATGAGTGTGATATTAATTTGTGTTTTGGTAATTTTTCGGCCACTAGATGGCATAATTGCATTTGTAATACAGTGGTGACATTTTTCTTTTCATATTAAGAGCTATCTAATCTTGGGTGCGGTACACCCTGAAATGGCTGCCAGCCAATCACAGAGTATTAATCACACATTTAAAAAAAATTGTGGCATGAAAGGAACTTCAAATTAAGTCAAAATTAAACACACTAATTTTGACATCCCTACTTTAAACACATGGAAGGATGAAAAATACAAACTGAATGCTAAACTTGGAGTTTTTTCCAATGTCCTTGTTGCACTGTATCTATCTACCTAACTGCACCGATGCAGTCGGGCTTGGCTAGCTGGTAGCTGCACTTATAATAGACGGAAGAAAACGTTCATTAAAGAAATTTGTCAGTGCACACCAGCGCATAGGACATTACACTTTTAATCTGGTGCCATGAGGAGATTTACAGCGCACACCGCACCTCATTTGGCAGCCGGCCTATTAAAGCAGACGACTCTGCCAGATTGCAAACGGCGAGCAAGGGGACCCGGGACCTGCCGGACCGAGGAAAGGGACTCTGACGCCGCACTCGAGGAGTTTGGGGGTCGTGGAACTCAAAAAGGAATAATGACGAATGTTCATCAGATTTTTTTAAAGATAATTTTTGTAGCTTGTAATTGTAAATAAAACAAAACATTTTTTGAAGGGGCCACTCAGAATGTGGTGGCAAGCCGCATGCCAATGGCCCATCACTGGATTAGGGAATGGATCTGGAGCCATCTGGGCACATTTTTTTGATTTCTTTTTTTGTCATTGATCCTTCCCTTTGCTCAAGATGCAAAGCTGTAGAGTCATCAGCAGCTGAGGAAACGAAGCTTAAGACACAGGAGGTTTATTTCTGTGCTTGTGAGATGGTCAGGAGGTCAACATGCGAGACAAGACAATGGTAGTAATTACTGAGTTCTGCGCTCGGGTGCACACAAATGGAGCAATGATGACTGTTGGATGACACACTGGAATGTGCACTTTATGATTGTAATTTGGCATAAAACAACAATAGAATAAGTGCAAAACATGCAAGGTCCGAAATGAATGAGATTACGACAAGCAAGTCTGCATCGTCTGATGACCAATCAAAGTTTGTCTGGCAACATGGCCATAATAGTTGATGTTTTTCATTGTACTTTGTTTTTATTTTTATTTTTTAAATTCATTTAAATTTAAATGAGATTTTAGCACTGCGGTTTGTTAGTTTTTATTTTTCCCGAACATGATTTGTTTTATTTTTTTTTTATTTTTTATATATGGATTATTTGTGGTGCAAGGCAAGTTAGTTTTATGACAGTAACAGCACAGTGTAGCGCAGTGTTTATTACTTGTTGTCTGTGCATTCTTGGACATAATCAATAATCTGATGAAGAAGCTTCACTTTATGTCACTGTTCCTTGTTCTTTGCTGCTCATGTCACTCGCAGCGATTGGGGTTAAATATCCCAAATATTCAATGTTACAGGTATAATGAGGTAACATTCTGTGATATTGGCAACAATTTGTTTCTTAGTTTTTGTTAACTATAATATCCCTGCTGGCTAACATGCTTCACTTGCTAACTGTACCCTGGAACAAATTGGAATACTTGCAAGAAACAAGATGACAGAGCTTGAAAAATGTGACATTTAACTGAAAAAGACCATTTGACTGGAAATGAGAACAGTTTTTGATCTTCACACACAAAGTGACAATCTCCTCAAACCTACCCTCCTCCGTCGTGGTGCTCGTTGGGATAGTGGTCCATGTTAGTGCCAGGAAGAGGGTGGATAGGGGGCGGGGGTAAGGGAACATTAGCCCAATTGGAGCCGTTGGCTTTAGTGGGTTTGGAACCGGCCTTGGTCTTCTTCTTCTTTCCTCCTTTACCACCTAAAACACATCACTTCTGTTAGAGAACTTAAAAACGAACGATAAAAAACAAGCCGAGAGCACACAAAATAATCATTTTCGCGCCAGCTTTGAACATGTCAGTAAAATGGAGCCTTTCAACAAGCTGCTGCCTACACACAAACATTCAAGGTCGCCTGATGAAAAGCATCCTCCCATTGATCAATTGGCTGAAAAGCCACCGATGATCTCCATAGAAACGGCGGCGAGGAGCCGTCCTCGGACCTTGCCGCTCCACCCATCCCCTCACCCTTCTTCCTTTCACTCCCGCAGTGGAAAAAAACGCCACTCTGCCACATCATCATAATGAATGGCTTGCACGGAGTCGGTGCGGTCCTAATGCAATTCGCCCCCAGTCTATTACTACTTTCATTTCTTTTATTACACCAGAGAGCCACTAGCCACCCCCCCATCCATTTTCACCCGCATCCTTCCAAAACCTGATTCCGCTCCTGTCCCATCCGTCTTTGTGCAGCTGACGGCCAGGTCGGCGCCATGTTTTAGACAAGCGCCACCTTTTTTCTCCTCGGTTAAAAACACACTTCAAAGAGCTCATTTTGTTGTGCTTCTCCCTTCAAGACATCCCCAGGACATCTTGGGACATTCACTTTTCATTTTCAAGCCATTTTTACTGTGTTGAATGGAACTTAGGTTAATCTCAGTCTGTTAAATTAATACAAAAAATGGTAAAGCTATGCGTCCCACTGAAAACCCTTGAAGTTCCTTGGTTTTTTTTTTTTGGTTGTTTTTTTTATCCCATCTTGTATTTAGGGTTGGGGAAAAAAATGCCCCCCCAAAAAATCAGTTGACACAAATGTATGCCTTGAAACTATAATGAATAATTTTTAAACAGTATCGTCACCCTCTTAAAATAATTGCCCAGTCATTTTTTTTTTTTTTTTTTTTTTACAAATGATGCAAATCATTCAATTTGCCGTGTTTCCTGAAAAGTCTGAAAAAAAAAAAAAAAAAAAAACATAGGTGATCATTTTAATAAGGTGTCGATATATGCGATACCCGGAATGGGTTAACCTAGCGGTGTCAAACTCATTTTGGTTGAGGGCCACATCGTTACAATTGTTTTCCTCAAAAAAGCTATTGACTGGGAATCCACCACATTTTTAAGAGGAGGCTCAAGGCAAACATTTATAGTTTGGCTTCTTTGACTCTTTTAATTAATTGAAGGCGGCCGGTCGTCTTCTGTTGGTTTGGCCTTGATGCAAAAGTAAACACGCGCCAAGGAAGCTGCCAATGTTACTGGTAACCATCCACCAGAACGCTCAACTGTCATCTATGACTTCACGTTGACATTTCCATCAGGCATCACGTGCGTTGCCAGACCCTGTTCAATTAAGAACACACACACTTTGAAAATTGGATTCAAGGAAGGCTAGAAAGGAAAACACAGAGGAGCTGCACTCTACTGTACTGTTTTCAATTGCTTACAAGACAGGATTGTGATTTCAAAGCATGATTTCAATACAGGGTTTGGGGTTATAATTAGTTAGGGCTTCAACTGAGGGTTTCAAGTCCAGGTAAGTGTTTGAAAGAAGGGTTATGGTTTCAAATTTGTGTTTCAAGCCTAGGTTAAGGTCTAGAATTTGGGTTTTGAGTCAGCGTTTTAAAGTATGGTTTCAAATTAGTATTTCAATCAAGGATTGAAGAAGGTTCAAACTGTTAGTGTTTGAAATCCTGGGAAAGGTTTATAATTTGCATTTCAAGTCTTCTTTAGGGTTTCAGGCTAGGTTTGTTTTCTTAACTTAATGTTTCAAGCAAGAGTTAAGGTTTGAAATTAAAATTTCAAGGGTTAGGAGTTACAGTTAGGATAATTGGGATTTCAAACCCGGGTTAGGGTTTCAAATGTGGGTTCCAAGTCTAGGTTCAGGGTTCAGACTTGGGTTTGGGTTTCAAATTAGGGTTTCAAAATGAGATTTTAACAGCATTTACAGTATGGGTTAATTAGGGTATCAAACAATAATTATTAGTTTCAAATTAGGGATTTAAAACATGGGTTTGAGACTGGGGTGAGAATTTCAATGGTGGTTTTCACACAACAGGGTGGGGTTTCAAACCAGGATTAGTCTTTCAAAATAAGATTTTCAAGCTCAGGGTTTCAAGTCAGGCTAACGAACAGCATGCATACCATCATTTATGTCCTGCTTCCTCTTGTTGCTATGCTAAAAAATGAAATTTATAACAGATAACAGCTAATAACAGAGCATTGTTTTTTTTGTTTTTTTACCCTTGGCGAAGGTAACATAACATTCTTCTTCTTCTTCTTCTTCTAGGAAAATTCTGGTGGTCTGGCACTGACCGACATTACCTCCAAATATGAAAAGTAGAGAGCGCGAGTGCTGCGGTCGGGCAGCGAGGCACGAATTACACAAGAAGCGGAGAAACCTCCTCCACCGACAAGCAAGCCAAAGGGGCGTCTTTGCTCTTCAGTGCACCTTCTAAATATAGATGTCGCATTGGGTATTTATACCCCAAGGTTTTTTGGGCACTCCCAGCATATAAGTGCAGGATTTGTAGCCCTGACGCTGGCTATGTTTTCATTGGGTGCCGAGGAGGGGAAGCCGCAGGCAGGGCAGCCGCTCCGAGCCGCACATAACTCACCGGTGCTGACGGACGGCTATCAAAATAACCATAAAGCATCTTCTTGTATTTGATTTGGCTTGGCGGACAAAAAGAAAGAGGAACATGGCAGTAAGGTGAGATTGCAAAGACTAACTGTGTTGTGCTTACGACAGCAGTAACGCAGTGGAACGGTTTTAGGACCGGGTAGGGTTGGTTGGTTTGGTTGGTTCACGTCCATATGTGGACCAAAATAACAGACTCTCGTGGGAATTTGGTTGGAAATTGTACGGAAGGTTAAAGACTATTATTTTCGAACATGGCGTAATGCGTGTTGATAATGCATCTGCAGGGAGTAAGATGGCGGACATGCTACGTTATTAAAATGACATTAAATGTTGGCCATGCGGCGGCTGACCATTCGCAGGATTTTTTTCCCCCTCAAGGATTAGCACCAAATACTGTATAATTTAAAAGTTTATAATGTCATACATAATAATACACAGTCAATAAGGTCACAGTTTCATTAGGGTTTTAAGACTGGATTTTCACGGTTTTAAATGAAATTCTCAATCTTTCCTTCTCTTAATACTGCACGCGTTACAGACCAAACCAGTAAGTGAATCATTATTTGTCCGTGCATGTTCTGCACTGTCACCGTGAAGCTGATCCATATCGGAATCGGTATCTTACGCATGGATGGATGACACCCTGATCAAAACACCACTCATTACAATCAATACCTCAAAACCAGATTAAGGTTTCAAATAATGATTAGTTCGTGATTCGTTTCCAGTACGGGTTGGACTCCGCCAAGGCTGCCCTTTGTCACCGATTCTGTTCATAACTTTTATGGACAGAATTTCTTGGCGCAGCCGAGGCGTTGAGGGGGTCCGGTTTGGTGGCCTCAGCATTGCATCTCTGCTCTTTGCAGATGATGTGGTGCTGTTGGCTTCATCCAGCCGTGATTTCCAACTCTCACTGGAGCGGTTCGCAGCCGAGTGTGAAGCGGTTGGGATGAAGATCAGCACATCCAAATCCGAGACCATGGTCCTCAGTCGGAAAAGGGTGGCGTGTCATCTCCGGGTCGGGGATGAGATCCTGCCCCAAGTGGAGGAGTTCAAGTATCTTGGGGTCTTGCTCATGAGTGAGGGTAGGATGGAGCGGGAGATCGACAGGCGGATCGGTCCGTCGTGGTGAAGAAAGAGCTGGGCCAAAACGCGAAGCTCTCGATTTACCGGTCGATCTACATTCCAACCCTCACCTATGGTCACGAGCCGCGGGTTGGTCGTTGAGAGGAGCCTCAGGCATCTGGTTTGGATGCCTCTCGGACGCCTCCCTGGAGAGGGGTTCTGGGCATGTCCCACCGGCGGGAGGCCCCGGGGACGACCCAGGACACGTTGGAGAGACTTTGTCTCTCGGCTGGCTGAAGTGGCTGGGGAGAGGGAAGTCTGGGTTTCCCTCCTAAAGCTGCTGACCCCGCGACCCGACCTCGGATAAGCGGTAGAAGATCGATGGATGGATGGATAATGATTAGTGTTTCAAATAATGTTTTCAAAACAGATTCAGTGGTTCAAGCCTGGCTTAGGGTTTCAAATTATATTTTAAAGACAAGCTACGGATTTGTAGCTACTGGTTGCAGTTAGTATTCAAAGCTTGAGTAAGGTTTTCAAACGAACTTTAGGGTTAGGGTGACATCTCAAGGCTGAATTGTATTCTTTGGGCTGACTGTTTTGCTCGTCAGCGTCAGCAGTACAACCTGCGTGCGAGCATGTCGAAAAGTTATCTTGAGGCCGCGCTTGCCTCACCTCTGCTCACACTATTGAATTAGAGAGCAGCTAAGGCGGCGGAGGACGAGGCGGCGCGTCCTGTAAATGACATTGTAATTCTCACAGCATGAGCTTTAGTGCGGCGGGTGGGAGTGGGGTGGAGGGTGCGAAGGTACTTTTGCCACTTTAGCCAGCCAAGTGCTTCTAATGGCGTGCACGTGCGTGTGTGTGTGCGCAGTCCACTCTGACTGTAACACTCCTTATGCTCATGCTTAAGTAAAGAGAAGCACAAATGATGAGGGGTGGAAAAAAAAAAGATGAAAATTGTTCATGTTGCCACATGGGTGCAAAATGACAGTTTCAAGCCTGTGTTAGCCTTTCAAAATGTTCAGATTTCAAATAAGGCTTCATATTTCCAGCATGTGTCTTAAGTGTGGGTGAGGGTTTCAAGTTAGGGTGTCAAAGTAGGGCTTCAAGCTTGGGTTATGACTTTAAATAACGTTCAAATTCCATGGCAAAGTTCATCTTCAAAATGCCATGTCTAAAACGACACATGGCGGTTATGGTTTTGAAAAAGGTTAGGGTCTCAATGTAGGTTTCAAAGCCAGGTATTGGTGAGCAAATTAGGGCTTCAAATCTGGATTAGGCTTTCAAGTTAGGGTTTCAAGCCTGGGTTTGGGTTTCAAACAATTGCTAGGGTTTAAAGACGTTTTGGTTTCAAGCCTTATGATCAGGTTAGGATTTCAAAACTGTTATGGATTTAAAAGTGAGGCTTCAAATCTGGGTTAAACTTCCAATCCAGGCTTTGCTTTTTTTTCCCTTTCATTTTTCTGGACACTTTTTTTTTTATTTGCATTTAGGGGCACTCTTGTCCTTAAAGTCCATGGTAAATGTCAGCTTTACAGATTTACGGCGAGTCACCGCGAGGGGCTGCACCGTTATACTGTTTTCTCATGGGGAAGACGGGAGCTGTCTAGTTCAGGCTTGTCGCCTCAAGCGGACAACAATTAATTGGGGCATGGCATTCATTTGAGGGAGCGTCGGCAAACAAGAACAACATGAAAGTGGAGGCGGCAAGAGCAAAGCTTCACTGGTGAGGGATGGTGTTCATCGAAACCGCCATGGATGTCAGCTTTCTACATGCAAATTCCAAATCAATGAAGCAATTAGGAGAGCCGTCAATCAAAAGGCGGAGTACCCCCCTTGGGGGGGCGTGTCCCGGAAAAAACCCCAACCAACCTGAGAGGCTGCCGCTTCGCTCTGAGCTGTTGTGAGAGCTGCTGGTGCTGAAATCTTGCGATTGGTTGTGCGGAATTCGATTAGACAGCCCGTCGGTCAGCCGGTAGTCGGGAATGAAAAGGAGGGCTACATGTGGAAAGGCGAAGGGGTTGGAAGGGGGGGTGGGGATAAAAAAAAAAAAAAAAAAAGGAGAAGCAAAGCATCACAGTGGCGTCAGGTGAGAGGCAGCACAAGCACATGCAAACCAAACATGCAGTTAGGGCACCCAGCAAGCACCACAACCAGGTCTCAATAACAAGGGGGGGGGAGGACGGGGCGGGCTCGACCCTCCTGCTTATTTTGCGGTCAAATTGACCCATGCTAAAACTTTAACCATACTGGTATGTTGCAGGTCAAATGGATTAATTTTACCCATTGCATTCGAGAAAAGAACACATTTTAGCTTCATTTCTTTTTAGCTTTAGCACAACCTGATTTGAAAATCCTAACCCTTATTGAAAATGTTACACATAGTATATTTTTATTTCTTTTATATATGTTTTTAACAAACAAAGGGGCTAAAAGAGTGGTAAAATGTGACAGAAAGAGACGTGTTTCTAGGTCAAGTTGAGCCACCAAAAAAACAAAACAAACAAAAAAACAAAAACAAAAAAAAAACAAAAAAAACTGCTGGGCTTGTTTTTTCATTTTTTAATAATATATATGAATCAAAAATATTCTCTGGACTGATGAACATTTATTTATCAATAAGGAAAGTTCAACTTCAATCCTTTCATGACTTTGCTTTTAAATGTATGTTTTCTTTGTAAATGTTTCTTAAATGTTATACTTTTAATAATGTGAAGCACATTGAGTTAGTTACATTATGAAATATAAAATGTGCTGTATAAATAAATCTGCCTTGCCTTGCCTTTTATGTTGCGGGTCAAATTGACCCATGGTATTTAAAAAAAATTTTTTTCTTCTTTTTGTGGTAATTTTTGAATGTATCTGGGATATGAAATATGAAAGTGGCAGTCATAAATGAGTCATAAATGTCTCATTATTCTTTGGTTAAAAATGCACATTGATCCATAGTACAACAGAAGGAAACATAACCGCGGGCTTAAAAGTGACATGTACGTCTTCATTTCCAGAGATATGATCATGTTTTTCAGCATAATAACAGGCGGAAATAGTCCCATCATTCATATACATGCGTGCATTATATGGCGACAAATGATAATCAATCATGTTTCAGACTGTTAAATGAGATCATACATATGCATTAGATCACATCTGAGGAATACTGATTTGGCCATTTACAAGTAATTAATCTGTGTATGTTTTACAATATGAGTCAAGCATCAGTGAATTATAAATCACTTTGGAAGCAAAGCTTGCTTACTCAAGCTGGGAGGAAATGGAGAATGAATGTTTAAAGAAAAAGCTCACCCTGGCAAAACTATGCAGAGGCTCCTTAAAACTCCAAATCGGTAAATCCCGTCCCATATTCGACTTACTGTTGTTGCAAGAGTTCTTGTCGGGCAGCGAGTAGCCCAGGTTGGCCATCTCCTGCTTGGCCTGGAGCGAGGCTTTCCACTGGGCGTCGGGCAGCTCCACGGCCAGCTCATGGATGCTGCTGGAGTGCAGAATCTGAGTGGTGGCGTACGGGGTGGCCTGCGACGCTTGCCCCGGGCTGCTGTAGTTGGTTTTGGTGGTGAAATCGATGCTGCTGTAGATGGCCCCGTCTGACAGCATGGTGCCCGTCTTGTCCCCCTGGTTGCTCGGGATATCTGCAAGAAGGGAAATGCAGAATGAGATATACAAAAAATGAGAACTGCTACCAATTTGGAGACCGCTTTTCTTAAATAGGGTCACACGGCAGCTAGAGCCTATCCTGTCTAACTTTGGACAACAGACAAGGTTACGCTCTGAACTGTTCGCCACTTAATTGCAGGTTACTGACATAGACCAACACCCATTCACATTCATATTCCCAACTATGAACAAGTGAAAAACGTCATTGCATCCTTCAATTTTTCTGTATGTGGCCCTCGGAGGAAAACGTTTGCAGACCCCTGATTTAGTCTTCAATAAACCTGCAAACATGATGCATGTTTTTGGAACGTGGGAGGAAGTACCTGGGGAAAACCCACACAAGCACAGGTGAGAGTCCATTTTGTTGTCAATTCCATGATATTCCTTAGTCACGCTTTGAGCCCGTGGAGGCTCTACAAAAACAAGCTATGTGAACTACAACGCTACAGTATCAGATAGCGTACTATGGGGTATATTCACTAAGAATGCACTGCGTCCGGTAGTAGCATGAAATATTGCACCAGAACTGCACCCCCAATCTGCGCCCAGTTACCCACCTATTCACTAAGGATATTGCTCTAATCATATACCGGCGCAAACACGCCCACAAAACTGACAGCTTGGAGCAAAATTACACCTGATTTACCACACATGGCAATGGGTTTGTGCCAAGAACATGGTTGTTATAGTAACAGTTGCGAGAAAGATGACATTATCAGAAAGCGAGGTTGGACCGAGAGTAAGGGTTTATAGCGCCATTAAGCTGTACAGAGCAAAGAGGACGACGACAACGTCATTCATTCAAAAAGTACAAATTATTGGTGCGATCGTTTTTTAGAAATATATTTTCAGAGGTTGGCGTGGGCGTACAGTATGCATCTGGCACGTAAAAA
This sequence comes from Festucalex cinctus, assembly GCF_051991245.1. Taxonomy (NCBI): domain Eukaryota; kingdom Metazoa; phylum Chordata; class Actinopteri; order Syngnathiformes; family Syngnathidae; genus Festucalex; species Festucalex cinctus. The sequence continues at coordinate 8,862,636 of NC_135423.1, read as the reverse complement.
TGATCGTAAAATGTCTCCCCGCCATTGCTGATCCGCTCGGGTTACGTTGTCCTAAACCAACATTGAGGAATGTCCCCTTACCTCTCTTTCTATCTCTCTCTCTCTTTCTCTCTCCTCTCTCTGTCGCTCTCTGAACAGCCAGAGAGCGACGGTGCACCGTGCCATGCACTGCTGTCATGATCCCGGGATCGAGGTTGCAGCAGCTTAATACATGCTTTCCAAAAACGTCACTTGCGTCACGCAAACTCGGTGTGGCTATTCGCGCTGCCGTTAGTGAATTAGACGCTGCGTATCAATGAGTCTCATTTGCATTGGGGAGGGCATATTTTGCGTCAAATGTATGCAAATTACCTAATTTACATACGCGCAAATAACACCGGCTCACCGTGGCGTAATCTGGTTGGCCGCGCACTTAGTGACAGATTTACCCATCTACGCGTGTTTAGTGGATTAGGCGCTCCCGGATTGCTCCATTTTTAACGGTTAGCGCTGTGCAAAGGCGGCGCAAACCTTTAGTGAATAGGCCCCTATATGTTGAATAATTGACCACTGCAGACTAATTGAGAAAATTCTTTGAAATGCCCATCCCTAGTATCTAGCAGCCACTTCCTTCCATATTTGTATGCGTAAAGCACAACAGTGACTGAGTGAGAGCGAGGCCGGGAAGTCACAGCCATCTCCCCACCCTGCTTGCATGCCCAGCCAAGGGGAGATGATGTAGAGCCACGGCGGAAGCATCCGCATCTGTGCCAGTCAAGCTGCGCCTGTCCTTCACGACTGGCTGCTCCACACCATCCTTTCACACAGAAGCCTCCCGCCCCCAACACACACACGCACACACACAGTCACTGCCACCAACTCCCATCCTGCTGCTCTGAGGTACGAGGCCGTGACAGCAACAGGATGAAACATTCTCCATTAGTCAGTGGAGGGTTTGCACCGTGTGCATACTTGTATGCACAGGATGAATGCAAGTGGACATCTTGCGGGTAAAAGCACGGAAGAGACATCCCGCTCACCTCCTCGGCCAAAGTTGGTGAGGTCATTGGGTCCTCCGGAGCTGCTGTTGACAGGCAAGCTGGTGGCGGGCCAGGAGTCGGCCAACCAGGGGTATCCTGTGTCGCTGGCATTCAGTAAACCTGGCCGACTGGAGAGAAACAAGATGAGAAAGCACATTTTAGTCAAAAGAGTCAGCAAACCCCCAACCGTGATTCAATATGAACCTGCTAACCTTAACCCTTACCCAACCTCGGTTATTTACAGTGCATAACTTTCTGTGGATTCAGGAGTGAAGAACAAACACATGGCAGCAGTCAGAATACAAACGTGAATTCCAACACATGTAAGAGAGTTGCAAGGTGCTTGCGCGAGATAAGCAGACAACGAGCCTCTGAAGAGAAATACGGCGATATGTTTCTCTCCCCCACAAAGTCGCATTTCCTTCGGGCAAAAAGCGTCACTTAATCTCCGCTTTTTCTCCCTCTGAGTTTTTGTTATGCCAGAACACACTAATTCATGCATTTGCTTTCATTAAAAGCTTTTGACTTTGGACGGCGTTTTCACAATCAGCCCCTTGCAGCGAGTGAAATCCAAACTAACTCGATGAGCCATCAAGCCCACACCATGACGGATGAGGCCTGGCGTGGGGGATGCTGGCAAAAACGGGAACTTGGCGGAGGAGGTGTGTCCACTGAACAGGTGTTCTGTGCCTCCTTAACGGGGACACGAACCATAAAAGTCAGCCATTAAGAGTGTAACCTGTCACGGGTGACTGCAGCGGGGCCATTAAGGCCACTTAACTGTACAATCACGTCAGAGCTTCGTTAGTGTGGGCGACACAGGCGGGAGTTAAGTGAATGTCAGAAAAGAAAGAGTTGCTTCACTTCATCAAACCAAAATGTGTCGGCGACTAATAATTATTACTTGGTCTAATTTGGATTTAGTGTAAAAATTACATTGACTTTCAAACTGACCAAATCCCAAACGGGGACCCTAATTCAACTTCTAAAAATTAACGCCAATCTTAACAGAACTCTAACACCAACCCAATCCCTAACCCCTAAATACAAACCTAATCTGTACACCCCCTATTTTTTCTATTTAATTTCAGTAGTTTGACTACATCACCACAGACAAAAATGCACCTTAATCCCAATCCCAAGGTGTAACTTTAAACCTGAACCCTACCACAGTCTAACCCCGGGTTTTCACTGGATGCGGTTGCGGTGCGGTTGCGGTGCGGTGTGTCTTGACTGCGCGCTCCGGACGGGTCAATTTTTTTGTCAATCCACACCGGCTCCGCACAGCTGCGGTCCGGCAGCTCCGTCGCCGCCCACTTCCCAACGTGTCTCGCGGGACCGCGCGCGCGCGATCATGTGGCATTTCACAACGACAAACATACAGAAAGTCTGCTCAACAGAGAAGCAGAAAGATATGAGATTCCATGCAGCATCCTTTTTTTGGTTGTCCTTGTAAAGTATATTAATAACGAGAGTCGGGTCAGTGCGGGTCCACTCTTTATTTCTGTCTTCCCCGTCCGGCTGCCGCTCAGTACGGCAAGCGAGACGGGCACAACAAGCAATCGCGAACATCAAACTCACAATACATTACAGTCCTTATAAAAAGGATGTGCCGTGTCATATATTATTTTGTGGTTTTCCACCTCCAATATAAACCTCTCCTCGTCCATGTTTGCTGGTGTCTAAACCGTGAATGAGCACATGGCCCGGCGACGCCCACGTCACGTTTTGCTGAAAAACTTGCGAAATAGGAGCTGGCGAGTATTTTATTCTGAAAGGTAACCGGAAATTTATTTTGAAACTGCCTCGGTCTTCCTGTCCCGCTCGATGTGTTTTGTGCTAGCTTGCCATTTGCCGGAGGCCTACCGCTGCGGCGTCCGGCAAAAATAGAAAATAGGCTATCCTTGCGGAAGGCTTGCGGCACGCCGCAGGCCTTCCGCAGTCGACACGCAACGCACCCGCAAGCGGTGTAAACTGCACCATTCGAATGAATGGAATCTAATTGCTTGCGTCGCCGGACCGCACCGCAACCGCACCGCAACCGCATCCAGTGAAAACCCGGGGTAAGCCCTAAAAACTACCATTACCCCAATTATCCTTGCCTAACCCCAAAGGAAAATATCCAAACCCAAACTTGTATACCTAAACCAAAGCCTAAACCCTGAACTAACAATCCCACCAAGACACCAAACCAAAACACTAATCTACCTCAAACCCTCATCTAAACCCTAGCCTACCTATCCTAACGCCAACCCCAATCCCTAGACCCACCTGAACCAAAAATCCCCAACCTGATTCAGATACAGTAGCACACTATTCTGTATTTTTTAAACTGTTAACTCCCATGACGCATAGCTAAACAACTGAACAAAATAACAAAGGCTATTCAACGTTCCAACAACATTTGCAGGGACAGATGCTCACATTTGCTCGGGAAAATAAATAAATAAATCAATCCAACCTGGCTTTGAATCCATCACAGTAGCGATCACAGCAAGCACACGCAATCGTGTGTCATATCCAATGTGAGAAACTGCCAAAACATGCTTTCATCCCTTTTCACCCTGCACTCGTCACCCCATATTTAAAGCAGGGACGTCTATGCCCTGCAGGGCTTTTGCGTTGTGCAGGTGTGCGCTGTGAGGAGGCGCAGAGCAGCCCGGCTGCCTGGTGGGCCATTTTTGTCTCTGCTCCAGCGGGAGCTGATGAGCTGGCTTTGAGGGGGACTACAGCAGGCGGCGGGGGCGCCTGTAGCCTTGAGGACGAGGTGCTACAGGTTCTAATGAGAACAGAGACAGGAGGGTTTACCTTCACAGCAGCCCTGGCGAGCTCCGATGGGTTCCTGAATGCCAAAGTAGGCCCGCGGCAGGGGGAGACGAGTCATTCAATTTGATGGCTGCGCCTCAGACGCATCCTCGCCACTTACTGCTCTCACCTCATACACTTTCCAAGTCCATTTTTTACCGATGGGCCCAACAGGGTTTGGCGAACCCTCCAGCACAAAAGGTCACGTTGAAAAATTTGTCTTATTAGTCCAACTGTGTCTGTGCGCGTGTGTGACGGTGGCCCTCCCCCACCAGCCCACCCGACAGTTTGAAAGACGAGCGGCTGACAGCTGAATGGTGACGTCGTCCTTGTATCCGTCACACCGCAGCACTCCCGCTCGGGATAATTAGAATAAGACTGATTTCTACTGGGGATATTTGTAATACACACACACCGCGTTAGTGTGTGTGGGTGGGGGCGGGGCTGCGGTTGGGGTTGGGTGCTAATACATCTAATGAAAAGTTGACACCTAACTTTTAATCCCCCACCTGACCCGGGATGGATGGCAACCTTGGCGGATCAAATCTTATCGCCGTCACGTCGGGCTGACAAAAAGTGTGCCGTAAATATGCCAAGCGGGATGATATTAAACGGAGGGAAAGTTCATTAATCAGCTGTTTATGGTCTTTGCCGACGGACTGAATGGAATTCGGATTAAAACCAGTGACGTGAGCGAGCACGTAGAAGAACAGAGATTCATTGTGAGACGTCATTTAGCGTTAAAAAACAGCATTCGTCATAGCAACATTATCAACGCATGGCACGGCTCAACCTCAAAGTCAATCTTCTTTGTTGAAATATTGATAACAGCTAAGATTGGAAGTTATTACTAAGTAAGGAAGAAGCACTCATTGGTTTTGCTGTGCAGCCATCCAGTCACATGACATCAAATCTACCAATCTGCTGCCTATTCATCTTCCGCAAATCAGTTATTCTGTGATCGATTGGGCATAATTGTTCAGTCAAGGCAATTTGGCAGAAGCCAATGAAAAAGCTGGAATGGACAAGGCTTCATTTGCGACCATCTGATTAATGCAAAAAAATAAACAAAACATGGTCATACATTCAAAATTCTGCACGTTCGTATTCAGGGAGCAGATGGTGAAGTTGCAACATCTGGAGTATGACAAGCGTCGGAGGCGTCGTTTATGCTCCGCTAACTTCCGATATGACGGGAAGCGTCGCTTGCGTTTCAATCCTGTTTGCCGGCGTAAAAATCAAAAGTGCTCGTGAGAAAGATTTGAAACACAAAAGCTGTTAAAATCTTACTCATGTCCAATCCATACCAAATATTACAACCAGCCAGTGCCAGAAATACGTAAATTGTAATCTCTTTTGCGATAGTGTCTGCAGTTGTTAGGATTAAAATTGGTTTGACTTTGAACCTTTGACTTCAAACATAACATGAATATTTTTTTTTCGTTTGCCCCTGGTTGTTATTTATTATACATATATATTTTGCTTTTATTATTTTTACCTTTGGCAATTTTTATGTGTTTTGTTTCAAATACATCTTTAAAAAAAACATACAAAAAAAACAAAAAACATGGAACTTGCCACAAAAGTGGCAAATGGGTCGACACAAAAATTTCAGCCTCGCAATTGACTTCCACATGGATATTTGCGATTACCTGAGTAAATGATAGGATAGGATAATGATAGGATAATCAGTTTTAAAAAGATTGATTAGCGACAGCCCTAATTATTAATTATGTTATTTTATTATCTATAACGTACTAGATATACCGGTAGTTATATTCTTATTTTATTATATATTTTTACGTCTTTTTATCATTTGTATTATATTTATGTATATAAAGCTTCCTGTTCTTGTAAAGTATAGATGCTTTGCTGTTTGCTCTCGCCTTGTGCTTGCATTTTTCAGCTGATAAGCTTTTTTTTTTTTTTCCTTTTTTTTTTTTTCCTTTTTTTTTTTTTTTTGTTCTGAAGAAGAAACCAGAAGAATATTTGGATACTCCAACATTTGAGGTACTATAAACTAGTGTTGTTCCGATACTGTTTTTTGGCTCCCGATACTGATACCCAGCTTTGCAGTATCGGCCGATACCATACCGATACTTAAGGTTTTTTTTTCCTCAACATGAAAAAGCTGTCCTGCTGTTCAGAGCATTCAAGGGCCAATAGGATATCTTAGATCGGCATGCAGTGAACATGTCACATACCAGTGAATGTCGTGCACCAGCAAGACACAAGATGCTGCATCCAAAATCCTATATTAGCGTTGGAATTAAGGGTATCGGCATGTTACTTGTGAGTAGTCACCGATACCGATACCACTGTTTTAATGCAGTATCGGCACCTCTGCCGATACCAGTATCGGTATTGGAACAACACTACTATACACTAAATAGATTGTTGACTGTGGTAATTTTTTGTTAGCTGCTCACCATAACTTGAACATGGCCTGATAATTAGCAACAAGACTAGAGATGAAGACTCCAATTCTGCAGTCACATTGACACAAGCTGAGAGGCTTTCACTTGTATGCAGGGGTGGAGGGAGTCACTGGAGACCCCCATGAATAAGCAGACAGGTAAATGATGTCACCACTGAGATGCTCTTTGCAGACCTTTCACTAACATGCACCCGGATGGAGCAGTCTGCACTAGGGGGAGGGGGTTGGAACACGTGCACGCACGCACACACACACCTTTCTCCCGGGTAATTATTTTTACATTATTACACGTGCTCAGATCCCGACCGCCCACGCGAGGTGACAGGCAAATTTATCACTCCGGAGGGCTCCTGGCTTCGCCCGCAAAGATAAATGACAAAATAAAAGCCCTCTCTGCTTAAATTGTTTCGCTTAATTCCGCCGAGGAGATTGATGAGTTCATCTAGCGATGCATGAACGCACGGGATGCGACCGGAATGTATATTTTCGTATAATGTGCAGCTTTTTTTAGGAGCTGAGAGGAGCACAAACATCTGTCGAGCGGCTCAAAGGCGGTTCGCTGGGGGGCTCGTCGGGGTGCGCGTTGTGGATATGTTGCATTACAATCAGGCTGGAGATGACAAATGGAGTAATAAAGAAGTTATAGTGCAAGAGTTTGTGTTTTTGTTTGTTGTAAAGTGGTAAGCTGGGGCTGCAGTGCCCCGGGGCAAAGTAAATTTGTGTGGCCCCCTAAACTGTGGACTGTCTGTACTTCCTGTGCCCTTTGCACCCGTCATTAGTCATTAGGCATTTGTTACAGTATATTTAGCTTCATGTATGGCACTCACTGAAAGACTTAAAAATGAAGAATGTTTCACCCCTGACGTTTGCTTTTAGGACATATATAGTGGACCCCTGCATACTCACGGTTTGATACCCAGCCCTAGTATAGCTATACATTATGTACTAAACATAGGGTAATAAACTTTTTTATTTTTATTTTTTATTTATTTTTATTTTTTTTAACTTACCTCCCATTGCTCATCAGGCCGCCGTCAACCCTCTGGAACGTCACTGCAGAGGGAGAAAGAGACAAAGCAAAGTGGCCGCATATTAAATTTCCATGATTACATTTAGTCAAAGTGTTTAAAAAAAAAAAAAAAAAAAGCCAATAATGAGTATGGCTTATTATCACTTTGCATGTCGGAGGCGTCGTGTGTTGCTCAAGGACACGACAAGCAAAACTCATTTTGTCTTATTTTTGCTGCTAGCTTATTATCATCAGGTGTATGATTAAATCTTGCAAAAATGATTAAAAAAAGGCAGTGGGATCATTCATCAAAATGTCAGAATTCGCAGGGGCCACCTCATGGAGATAACGAGGGCCAGATCGGGAAAAACACCAAGTGAGACGATGTTGTCTTGTCATCACACACCAGCGTAGGCACCTTACCTCAAACAATTACTCATTTAAAACCTGAACCCTGACTTCAAATACTGCTTTGAAGCCCATCTCTGATTACAAACTCTACTTTGAAACGATAATTTGACACCATAACCTTGACTTGAACCCCTAACCCTGAATTGCAACCCTAATTCTTGTTTTGCAACCTTAACTCTGTCGCATATGCGTTTGTGAGCATCGACTTGAAACTTGATATGTGCACTGGAGCTCCAAAAACACTTTGAAGCGAGCTGGCGTGACATCCGTGTGCGGCCTCCTCAGCGCACCCCCTGAATGCAGGCAGATGAATGTCTTTTAATCAGCACTAAAGGCGGGCAGGCAGGCAGGACATGATCAGCGTATAAAAAATTCCATCAAATCTCCCGGGCTGCTGATTTACCGTCTCTCAAGCTGACAGCTTTAGGAGGCCCAGACGGGACACTCGCAATGCATCACCTTATTGTCAATACAGCCACGAACAGAGTCGCTCTTCAGACTAATGTCGTAAAAATCACCTCATTAATCCCTCCTCCACTTTTGACCTTGTTTTCAACATCTATTGGAGCTTTTAAGATGGGGAAAATAGATTTAGAAAACATCAATATAACACTAAAACATTTAGTGGTGATTTTGTACAAGTAAATGCAAATATAGAACAAAATTAATGATTAAAAAATACACACACAAAAAAAATACAATCTAACTTAAAAGTGGAACGAGCTTTACAATTGAAAAGGTTTTCAATTAGATTTTAGTCTAACTCTGCCTGTCAACAGGTGATCCCAGCAACATGGGAACCAATCAGGTAAAAAGCAATTTGCAAGCCTGCTAGCTATAATTCTTTTGAAAAGTTATGGTAATCAATTTCAGTAGATCCCCCTTCCCCACTTTCACACAGGGAAAACCCCCCCAAAACATTTTACTTTTCCCGCTTTTTTGTTTTTGTTTTAACAAACACCACTGGCCGCAACACACACACAAATACACGTACACACACGCACACAACACGAACAAAACCCAGGATGCAAACACATTGGAAAGACTTTTTGGTCACAGCCAATTAGCAATCGATGGTTTGCAAAAGTCGCTTGAGAGCAGAGGTGGGCAAACTTTTTTGCTTCAGGGCCACACTTGATTTTTTTTAAAACTGGCTGATGGGGAAGTTCAGGTTGAAAATGTAAAGTTTGAAGCTAATCCTAACCACATTTACGTACATGCATACTATTAAAATATTCATATAATATCACATACTATTATACTAATATTTTGTTATTTTCACTAAATCAAACCATTTTTGAATAAGATAAGCAAATATGAAATTAATACTAAATATATCAAAATATTCTCAATAAATAAATATAGAGTAAAAGTATAGCAAATGCTTTACTTTGCCCACACCTGCTTCATAGTCAGTGTCAGATTAGCATTAGCGTTAGCCAAGACGATTAGCCTGGCGTATTGAATAAGCGGGCAGAGGTGGGGTGAGGGCCGGGTTGGTGAGGAGACGGGACAAATGAACAGTACCTGCAGGGGTGAAGGTGAAGGACTGAACTGCAAAACAAGAAGACAGAAAGGTTGCGTGTTAAAGCCTGCAGAGGTATTAGCGCTGCTTGGGCTGAGGTGGGAGTGGGGGGCTGGCTGCCACTGCTACTGGTCTGCACACCGGCGGCTAGGCTAAGCTAACAGTGAAGGCTTGTGGGGCCATTGTGGGGCCTAGTTGGCTTTGTTTGGTCAGGCACAGTAGTCCAATTGGGGAGGAAACAAATCCACATGAGGTATGTTTCCTAATCAATACAAAGCCCCATCTTGGGTTGAAAGCCCCCTGAAGGACAAGCCAGTTGAAAGCCCTGCCAATGTGCAGCACCAAATACTGGAAAGCGGCCGCACGGCACGCAGCTGAGAGGCCACACGAAAGCGGCGACAAACTCAAGAAAACATAAAATGTCACAAACACAAATGAAGAGCGTCACACAAGCTGCCATGGCGCTTATTAAAATTCGGCAACGGACAAAAGCAAAGCTTTTTTTTCTTTTCACTCAATTCCACCCTGTCCAATCATACAGAATTGGTGTGTTGAGAAAGGTTTGGGAGGAGGGCACTCAACGAAAAGCTGGTTGGTAGCGCGGTCGGTCCGGCGGCTACGAAACAACACGGCGATTCGGTCCCCACCTGCGTAGTTGCTCAGGCCCTTCCTCTTCTTCCTGCGCCAGTACAGCCAGATGCTGAAGCCCATGAGGATGACCCAGCAGGCGCCACCGATGCCGGCGATGAAGGCGGGCTGCTTGACCACGTCGGTGATCTGCTCCGTGATGCTGTTGTTGCGGTTGCCATGGATGATCACGTCCTGGAAGGCCTTGCCTGTGAGTGCGACAGCGGTAAGGCGTTAAGAGTGACGACGTTTCGGTAAATGCCAGACGCGGTGCAATGGAACAATACATGACGACTGACTTACTGACTTGAAACCCGATTTTGAAATTGAGGGCTTGAAACCTGATTCTTCATAACCTTAATTTGAAAATTGAGCACATTGCTGTTCACCCCTAATCCAAGCTTCAAAACATTTAAACTTGCTTGAAACTCTAACTCTGGCAAGAAACCTTATCTGAAAACCTAAAAATGTATTGAACTAGGGCCCAATATTTGCCAGAATAACCGATAATCCAATTAATCGGCCGATGAGTTTATAATAAATAATATCAATTATTGTTCGATCCCTTAACACAACAATAAAGATGAGTTACAGGCGGAACATTTGACTCTTTTACATTAGTTTGTCTTTAGTATTTGTTACGACAGCAACAAAATTGGCAAAAATTGGCCATTTTTTTGCTGACTTTTTCAGGGTGAGGAATTTTTGAACGTCATTACAGATTTTAGTCACATCTACAGCTAATATTGGATGCTTAATTTAGCCACGCCATTAATTGGTCAGGCCTTACTTGAAACCCTACTTTCAAACACCAGCCCTGCCTTGAAGCCACCATTTTAAACCGAAACCTGAGAATTTCAAACCCTACTTTGAAACCCTAACGTTATCGTTCGAAACCCTAAACCTAACCTGAAACCCTAATTAAAACCTTACCTTAGCTTAAAACCCCAACTTGAAACCTTTGTCTTAAAACCCTACTTTGTTTCACGTTCCAATACTGAAGGTAGGAAACCACTGACAGACTTTGAACCGGCAACAGTTCAGATTGTCATGCAGCTCTTGTGTTGGTACGGTGCTGATGTAACCCAGTTCTGTGGAAATGGGAGTCAGGACATTGATTAACCTCAGAGAAGGTGCAATGATTTTCCGCGAAAGATATTGACCAACGGAGCGTGACACGGAGTCACAAGGATGTGCAGTGCAATATAATGCCGGTGGGAAAAAAAAAAAAAAAAACACACAAAAAAGACAAAGCTTATAAGAAAAAGCCCCAAGTGAGCCGCTTGTTTGCCAAGCCAGGCTTCTAATTCACTCCAAGACTGCTAAAACGTAGTGACGGCAAACCAAAGCTGGCGAGCGGACGTATGGATCGATCCGGCCCGTACACGCGCTTGACACTTTTGATGGTGCCTGCAAAGGTTCGAGAGACTCGGGCCGGAGCTTATGGGTGGATTACGGGAGCCACGCTGGGGAAATAAGGCCAACGAAAGTCGGAGTTATGGATCATAATAATAGAGGGGAGGGCACAGGAAAGCATACTGGCCCATTGGACACTTGATTAGGTACATCTCAACTATTAAAAAAGTAGTGGAGAGGGAAGGCCAAAGGGGGAAATGGAAGAATACATGACCATGGTTTGAAATCCAAATTTAAAACTTCAACATTGCTTGAAACTCTACACCAGGCTTAAAACGCAAAATTTAAAAATCTTAAACCTGGTTAAGACATAAAACTCAAACTCTTAGACAGTCTTCAAGCCCTAACTTGAAAGCTTCACCCTCATCAAATGAAAGAAGTCTGCATATATGCAGTAGTTTTCCTTACCAATAATAATGGACTGGGGTTCACTCTTGACTCCCACCCCCGCACTGGTGCTGGCGGCCACTTCCACCCGGTAAACCACGCCCACCTGGAGTCCGCCCACCACCACTGAGCGGATGGCGGCGTCCACCGTCTTGTTGACGTGGAAGCGCGTCTCGTTCCCGAGGCACCAGATCTGGAGCCAGGAAAAAGACATTTATCAAACTGAATAAAAGTCGAGGCACAGAGAAGTCAAAGGCCGTTTCACCAAAAGAAAGTCATTTAATTCAAACGGTACAAAATTAATTGCAAAAAAGCACTTTATGTCTCGCTGTCTTTATATTATATTAAATGTTTTCTCTATCTATCTATCTATCTAGTTAGCTAGCTATCTATCTATCTATCTATCAAGTTAGTATATATCGATCTAACAAGCTAAGATAGCTAGCATCTTTCTAACAAGCTATGTTATGCTAACAAACGTCCATCGAGCCATCTATCTATCCATCTATGTACTGTTTGCTATCTTTTTGTCTTGCATGTTAGCATACATCGATCTAACAAGCTAAGATGACAAGCATTCATCTATCTATCTACGATATCTAGCTATGTATTAAATCTATTTTTGTCTCACAAGTCAGCCATCAATCCATCCCAGATGAATGTGGCCTAATGTGCTCACAAACTAAAAAATGGCTAACTCATGAATACAGCAATATAGTCCAGTCTTGCACTGGAACGCCGTGAACTAACCTTGTACTCTTGGATGATACCATTCTGATGGTCCGGCGGAGGGGGGTCCCACGAGATGCTAATCGAAGTGCTGTTCTGGTTTCCCACGGTGAGGACGGTGACTTGCTGAGGGGGCGCACTGGGGGCTGTGAACCAGAAAATGATGCAAGTGTTAGGACATACTTGTGCTCAGAAATGAACTGTGCTCGAGCCTACTTGACACGTCAAGCATGGGACATTTGGTCAGTTTGATATACAGTGGAAATACAATAAACAACACTAAACCAATAGGAAATAGTTTATAGTCATTTGTCTGTTTTTCAGATTTTTGGGGGGACTTGTACTCCGTTAGTCACTTGAGAACTCCCTCAGTTGTTTTTGTGCTCAGGTCATTTCTGATATACAAATTCAGCTTTGGCACCATCTGTTGCCAAGCAACTATGTTGAAATGATTTAGTAAGACCTTTGTGATATTGATAAATAAATCTGTTAGGGTGGGATCAGTCATTTGCAGATTTTCTCGGCAGGGCTGCTTTCTTATACACTGAACTTCACCTCATACACTCTCACTACCTCGGTGAACACTCTTGTTTGTGGACACCCGCCACATGGAGGGGGAAATAAACAGCAGTTTGTGGCAGCATAAAGTATTAAAAATAATGTTTTCTCATTTCCGCAGTGGGGCGGAAGCCGAGCTCCGAATACTGACAGGTCAATTACTCGCACGCTGCCTCTCGCTCCCCTCGCCTCCATCCAAAATGGCACTTGTCACCCACTAAATCTCAAGCCATCCCTCAGCGCCACTGGCCACCGGTTCCCAAGATGAATGGGCCCCGTTATGAAGCCGCCACCTCAACCAGATTAGAAACAATCTACCCGAGGAGAATCTGATCAAACGGTCGCATTAAATCCAGGTGACGGAGCGTCGTGCGCCGGGCATCGCCGGCAATGTCGTTCAAAGTTAATGGTATGAATGATTTAGCGACTTATTATCATGCATATTTGTGCTAAACAATTCACATTTTTCATTAGAGCCCACCCTCAGAGGGGGCACTAATAGAGCCATTAGCCGCGTGATGTATGGCGGGCGCAAATGTGACCTCCTGTCTCTCGCGTCAGCGCCACCGCCGTGTTGGATAATGAAGAAATACAAACAAATCATGGCCGCATACACACGTGGGAAAATGAGTTAGATAAAATTGCTCATGAGATTCTTTGTGATAACTTGCACTAACCATCTTGCACAACAGAAATGAAAATAAATAATCGATAACGTTGACAAAATTCTACAGACGGCTCGGACACATGCGCCTGTGTAATGATTAACGTGATAGTTCCTCTCACCAGTTATTCTTGATAACGGACACATAACACAATAGAAATAAACAGAGCAACTAGAAATAATACATTATGTTAACAAAAGTCAACAGTATTCTGTTTTGGTTGAATTCAATTCTAATGATCCTAGAATTGAATCAGAAATCTTGCGCCACGACGTTCTTCACCCTGGCCTAGCCCACCAAACGTTCATAATCGAGAGTCACGTAACATTTGGAAGCATATTGCTACCAAAAACGGAAAAAATAATGTTTTAATGTTATAACTTAGATGAATGAGTGGTTAGCACGTCCGCCTCCCAGTTATGAGGACTCGGGTTCGAGTCTAAGCTCCGGCCTTCCTGGGTGGAGTTTGTATGTTCTCCCTGTGCCTGCGTGGGTCTTCTCCGGGTACTCCGGTCTCCTCCCACATTCCAAAAACATGCATGGCAGGTTAATTGGGCGCTCGGAATTGTCCCTAGTGTGAGTGTGGATGGTTGTTCGTCTCTGTGTGCCCTGCGATTGGCTGGCAACCAGTCCAGAGTGTACCCCGCCTACTGCCCAAAGCTAGCTGAGATAGGCTCCAGCACCCCCTGCGACCCTTGTGAGGAATGTGGTCAAGAAGATGGATGGATGGATGGATGGATGTCATAACTGTTACCTTATACCGTGATAAATTTCACATTTTAACCTGATAAATTGGATTTATGTATTTGGGAAAACAAATATCCTAATGTTACGTAAAATTTATCACATTATAACATGGAATTCATGAATTTATGTCATACTTTTTGTTTGGTGTGGCAGAAAGAGTCTTCCATAAGTTGTAGTCACTTAACAACTCCAGTAATGTGGGCGTATCCTGACATCAACGTTTGACGATCATTGCGAGGATTCGCTGTGACAAAGTGGGTGCGAGGGCCCAATTTAATCTGTGCTTGCTCTCCAAAGGGCCATCTTGGGAAATAAGAATCAGCGAGCCACGACTTCCATCCTTATAGAACAATAGAACGACTCTTCAGCCGTCCAAATCCACTCTGAGGGAAATCTGTAAGTGCACTAGCTAATGGTCAGCGCTAAGTTTTAATCACTCCCAAAACTTGACTTCTCCATCCATCTTGCCGGCGTCTCAGAGGAGCCCGGAGCTCGGACGGCCTATCAGCTCGGAGCAGGCTTGGCGGCGGGGGTGCGATGGGTTAGGACCGAAATAGAAAGCGGTCAATCACTCCGAGGGACCGAGATGCAGATAGAGCTAAAGCGGGAAGAGTTATCTCCGCTGGTCATAGCTTGGGACACGCAGGTTCCGGGGGCCTTGGGGGAGGCGGCTTGCAGTGTTTTCTCTTTGCTGTTTTGTTACGCGTTGACGACGGTTCCACTACAGCGGTCTGCACGCTGGCTGCTACCGGAGATACGGTCCCTTGGAGGAAGGGCAGGAAATAAATGGACCTGTCAGCCTGACGGGATGTGAACAACACACGCGAGCCTTCGTGTGGTGAGGCGAGATGGCCTTCGTCAACACAACAACCTTACAATCACTTTCACGTCTCTTCTAGGAGTTTTACGGATCATTTGAAGGCAACATGTAGAAGAAAAGTGTTTTAATGGCTTCTAATTGCAACGTGACAAGATTTCTCATTTGGCCACTTCAATTTGTGGACCTCAAGATCATCCCCTAAATGTCCACTAAACATCTCTGTGGTGATTTTCACAGCATGGAAAGAGTGAATGGTTGCAAATGCACCCATTCTATAAATAACATGTATTATTATTATTATTCTCATCATGCTCCTTAATCACTAGGTTTAGCAATGTGACAAGATTTCTCAAAAGCCTTTCGAAAATTTATTTTTCCAACGAATGATCGAATAATTGCTACAATGAGCTCAATAACTTCCGGTCCACTGCGTGCGTCTGCAACAAAAGGTCCGTGTAGAAACATGGACGGCGGCGCAAACATGGTTCTGGCTGAGCTTTGAGGCAGACAATTTTAGTTTTATATTTTTAAATTCTACTTTTTCCCCAGACCGAGGACTCTAAATACCGATTATGGTCAGATTGGACATATCAATCGGAGTACAATGCACCAAGAATTTGGAAAATTGGACCATGGGTTTCAGAGAAATTGAATTTTTTTTGGTTGTTGAAAAATAAATAAATAAATAATCATTTCTGGAGACTTTTTAGTGCATTATTGCCTATATAAAATATGCCCCAAAAAATTCTTTAAAATAGAGTAAAAAAAAGTTCAACCTGATTATTTCTCAAAATATCCCCTCGACACTCATTTCGTCTGCTACTCAGGGAACCACATCTCCAATTGGCTGACAAGTTCCAGTTAACAATCCCCACCAATAAGACTGTACATAAGGAAATTCGACGGCTCAAAATTACCGTTGACATCCCAATCGACCTCACTTGCCGTAAATAGCGTAAATTCAACGTTATTATTTGTGAGAGCAGTGACAGCAGTGAATTAGCTTACAGAGGGCAGAAACATACTTTATAAGATGATTGTATTGTAGAAGTTGATTCTATATCAAAGTCTGAAAAAAAAACCTTTACGTACGAGTCACCATAGAAAAAAAGACAAGGCACAAGCACAAGCCTGCAGCAAGTGAAGACTAATTGACGGCCGAGGGCACCGTGACTGATTCTGTTCAAGCACGACCGCAACAGTACAATTATATGAGAGAGTTTTCAGAACCGGGGCCAACAACATGTTTGGAAAGTCCCCTGCATGCAGTACACTACGCCACCTTGATGAAGACATATTTGACTAATTGTCTGCAAATACCGCAACGCACCTCGAGGGGGTGATAGCAAGTTGCTCCCCAAGGAGCCATTTGGCTTCAGCAAAAAACTTTGCTCAAAACTCATTTGGGCTGCAGAAAACTTCATTATTTCTAAGCCAAATCCCTCTGGAGAGGTTTAAATTGAGCGTAAAATTGAGAGTTTCACCTTCTGCTGAGGCTAAGGAAGTTAGCGTTTACTTCTTTATTGCCAGAGGACTTGACAGCTTGACTTTCTAGAAGAAGTCGCAAGTTGTTTTTTTTTTTTTTTTACCCCTCCCACCCCCCCGCCTTGAAATAATCATTAAACTTTGAATTCATTCTCCACCCTTATTAGATGACAGAACAAAAAAGTTGGCCTTCCGTTTAGTACAGTGGTGCCAAAAACAATGGCCCGGGGGTCATTTGTGGCCCACCATCCAATTTTAAGCAGCACGTGGCTAACGCTTTAAAAAAAAAAAAAAAAAAAAAAAAAAAAAAAAAAAAAAGTTTATATACTGGAGATATTTTCAAAATATACAAATTTAATAGGTCTGAAAATTATATAATTGGAATGGTAGAAGTACAATGAGTTTATGTAAACTTAATTTCACAAATCAATTTCCGGTGTGGGTCATAAGAATAAGTCGGCGGTGCTCAGACTTGTTTTTGTGAGCCAGGCTGCTCCGTGGCCTTGTCAAAGCTTGTCCGAATCAAACGCGGCCATCATCTTCACATGACAGAGTGTGTGCGTGCTCCAATCACACTTCAGGCCCGCGCCTGCCGGGTGATGGATTAGCAGTCAGGATGCACAAACGCCCCACACAAAGTCGTAAACTACTCCCTGGAAAAAAAAAAAAAAAAAAAAAAAAAAAAGGCACAGCGGGCAAAAAAAACAAACACGTATTTCGTCTCAGCATCCGAGAGATATGACAAACGGCAGCCTGGGGTGGTCATGAGTCAGCCGTCACGTCGCGCAACAAAACGCATCGCTCTCGGCCGTACCTTCCTCGGTGGTCCGCGCCGTCTTGGATTCGCTGTCCATGCCTTGGAACTCGTTGAAGTAAGGCCGAGCCTTGATCTCGTACACGATGCCCTTCTTGAGAGACGACAGGACCGCGCCGCGCTCCGATGGGACCTTCACGTCCTGCGTCTGCCAGTGTCCTGGCGAAGGCAGCCCTGACGTCTGCCTGTACAGAACTCTGTAGCCCTGGATGAATTGGGACTGGCGATCCACCTGAAAGTACCGTGAGAGATTAACTCTTTTACTGCCACACGTTATCAAAAAAAACAAAAAAACTTTAATATGATCATTCACATCATCCTTTAAAAAGTTAAGATTTCATCAGTTTTCGTCATGTTTCATTGTAATTTCATACACCGGCAGTCCATTGAAAAGAGATACAATGCTGCCATCTGCTGGCCATAGTTAGCTGACGTCATTTAACGTTTATGGCGGCATATATCGTGATTTTACGAATCGTTATAAAACGTTTTTGGCGGTCAAAGAGTTTAAGGGGATCATTTAATTCTTTAAAAAAAAAATAAAAAAATGAAATGAAAGGGGACAGAAAGAAGTAAAATTTGTGGTACCTGCCCCTGATCATAAAATAAAATAAAAATGGAAAAAAAATAAAATCACAATAATAATAATAATAATCAACACAAAATAAATGACATTAAGCAGTCAAGTTGCTGTTTTGGTAACAAACAAAATGATGCAAGAGCACTGCCTTGTGCTATATATAATTTTCCAGTAATTGAGTTTAATACATTTTTTAAAAATATGAATGGAATGAGATGATTTAG
Source organism: Festucalex cinctus (assembly GCF_051991245.1). Taxonomy (NCBI): domain Eukaryota; kingdom Metazoa; phylum Chordata; class Actinopteri; order Syngnathiformes; family Syngnathidae; genus Festucalex; species Festucalex cinctus. Next base: position 8,844,378 of record NC_135423.1, on the reverse strand, counting down.
TTGTATGATCCAGATTATTCCACAAACTGACACCTTGAGTACATCGTTCTTTTTGTTTTGTTCTGTAGAAGAAAGAAGAAAACCCACTCGCAACACTCACAAAGACTCAGAAAGTGCATTTAGTTTTAGCTTGGGCGCCATGTTGTATGTGCCCCCACTGGTCAACCCGGCATTCTGATGAATATTGTGTTTGTGGAATATGAATTAAGAAGAAAAATCCATCTCGGGGGCGACCATTTTGCCACTTGCCATGGACTGAAAATGACATCACAGCGCCAGGCGGGCTCCGCCTGCGAATGTCACATGACCAAGCCCAGTAAACAGGTGAGCCATGACAGTCGTTACCTGAGCTCTTTGGCACTGTGATGTCATTGTCAGTTGTCAGCAATATGAATCAGAATTCCACGTGTATAGAACATATTGTAAAGATATTTTTTAACCTACCGTTTAAGACACCCAGAAACTGTTTGAAATTGTGGCTAAGAAACATTATATGCCCTTTGGAGTTGGACATATTAAAATAGGACTGTTTTTGTGGCCATGTACTCCCTTAGATTGCCTTCACGACACTTTAGAGGCCGTTACTAATTTAATGGGCACTTTTATCACCAGCTACATCTACGCTTAGCTTAATGAACGTTGTGACATTAACGTGCATCGCCCGTCTTACGACTTACCACCTCTTAGATATTCTATAACGCCACCTTGAAGGACGCAGGCGTGTATTCTAAATACCAACCGGCACCTACCAACTGGGAATGTCACAGCGATGATAATAGCAAATGGCTGCCATTAAATAAAGACATGAAGTCCCCCCCTAACCAAAAGAACTCCCCCTCTCTCAGTTTACCAGGGCAATGGCCACATCATTCATCGTAATGGCTTGTTAACAGTACAAGCAAAAGCCCAGCTTTCCAAACGACATATTAAACAGATGCTTTTTTTTTTTTTTCCCCCTCGCCAGAGTAAATCAGTGAAATGGCATCGGCTGACTTATTAATGGAATGATTTGGGAATATAAAAAATCTCGGAGCGGAGGTTGTCGCTGTTTACGGAAGGCGCAACACAGGCTGATTGACGAGGGGAGTCGTGTTTTGCGTTGATTGGACGTTGTCGCTAAAAAAAGAAAAAAAGAAAAAGAAAAAAAAAAGCCATCGTCTTAAATTAGCTCTGCAAGTCCCGAAGTGAGACTTATTACTCGGGTAAATAAACATGTCAGCAGGAAAACTGCTAATGTGGTGTGCGTTAGAAATGGAAGCACCCCCCCCCCCCCCCCCCCCTCCTCACACACACATCAATAATAGACACATGGGGGGGTGTGTGCATGTGTGTGCGTGTGTCGACCTGAGTGATTTATACAAATAATAAAAAAAAGAAAAAAGGGGGGAAAAAATCACGTTAAATGAGTTTGTAGCCGCTCGGTAATTTGTCACAGGCAGAAGAATGCGCTGATGCTGTGAAATGTACATTGCACATATGCTGAAGAAAGGAAGATAAATGCGTCATATCATAACAGGAAAAATACTGTTTGCTAAACACTTTATTACCATAAACATTCATTTCTGTCAGACTCAGAATGCGTCTTGCCTAATAAAAACAAGATGGATCAACAAGCAGATGTTTGTATATATTTCTATTTGCTTCTGCTGTAGCTTAAAAACATCATTTACCACTAGTTTATCTGCATTTACTTAAAGAAGCATTTTTCTGGCATTTTACTAAAAGTTGAGAAAAAAAATAGGCCCCAAAAGATACTAAATGTGAACTCAGAGAAAATGTTGTACTAAACTGGAAGCATTTTACTTTAAATAGCTGGAAACGGAAAATTTAGATTTGAAAGATCACATTTATTTTTGGCAGAATCTGAGAAAAATGCAGCAAAAGATATTCAGTCAAACCTCTGTGATTTATCACATGAGAATTCTGCACCATTTTGTACTAAAATGAATGAATTGAAATAGCTGAAAATAGATGATTTTGGATTACAAAAACAAACAAAAAACCACTGGGTAAGAAATGCTCGCAAACTACAAAATGTCACAACCTAACAACTTACTAAAATGAACGAATTGGAAACAGCTGACAAGTGACATTCTTGGATTACAAGAATTTAGTAATCACCATACAAGATACGCGACAAATATACTGTACTCAGAAGAGTATATTTCCACCAAGGCCGGCTTTCCGCAGTGACTTTAAAAGGTGAAAATGAACTCCTGTGTTTGTCCCGTCATCCCGATTGGAAGCAAAAATTCTGCCCGCATTTTGTGCTGTCAACTCACCGTCCACGTGACCTGGATAGCCGTGGGACTCAACACCACGGGGTTGTGCAGGCGAACGATGACCTCACCGAGCTCTTTCTGCACATGTCGGTGGTCCACGCCCTGAGCTGGGGGACTGATGTCTGCGGGCCGAGAGAGACCGAAAATACGGGTTGAAACGATTTACTGCTACGCATTGGCGCTTAAAGCTTAAACCCAACAAATCGCTAGTCACATTTTTGGCAACTCGTCTTCAAATCGGTCTGCTGCCCTACTATGCCGAAAAAATTTCATCGACACATCGACTTTGACTCCACATTCTTCATGTTATAGTCGAATACAAGAACTCTTTAAGGATTGAACCAAGCTAATCGATAATTCACTAGCTATGAATCGCCTTTTACACCCAAAAGTACCACAGGGAGCATTTCAGCACGTTCCTGTCATGGTGATTCCCACAATAGCGCAGCTAGCGGCTAACAATAACAAGCTGTGTCTTTATTTGGTATGCCTACAAATACGCCTGAAAGTTTTAGAATTAGACAACCTCATCTGTTTAAAATTTAGATTATTCAAGTGAAGGAGAATAGTCATAAACATCTGTCAAACTGTTACATTTGTTTCGTTGCTACTCCCAAAATATTCATAGACAATGCATGTTTAATCATTAACTTAAAAAAAAGTCAATATATTAAAAAACAACAACACATTTTTATGCGTATACACATGTAGCAAAAACAATTTTCCGCAATCAGCAATATTTATTATTATTATTTTTATTCAAACATTTAGGATATTTTGAGGGATTTTCAAACTACAAAACGGGACAATCTGACCCATAACATGGCAAAAGTAAGTTTTGATAAAAAAAAAAAAAAAAAAAAGTCATCGAATGACTTGCAGGCACCCAAAGGGACCAGACTGCTAAAAAATATGAAGAAAAAAAAATGCAGTACCTGCACCACCAAGTTGAACGGACACGATGACATTTTCAAGTTCGACTATTATTCAACGCTCTTTAATTTACAGGCAACAGAAAAAAAAAAAAAACATCAGTGAAGAAGATTATTCTTCAAAAGTCACAAATCATATCCAAAGCAATCCAGCAAGATGGGTCAAACACGATAAAAAATAAAAATAAAAAAAAATGCCAGTGTCAATAAACATGTCTATATATCACTCGGATGCTTCTACCTGCACGAGGATGAAATTAAAATGGACTCATCTTTTTATGAAGCGCACGCACTCGCCTTGACGGTATTTAGCCGAAAGGCTGATTATCATATCAATGTAATCAGGAGACTGAGGCCCGACCGCCACTGTAATAAAATCTCCAACGAGCCGGCAGGCAGTCATTTCTGCCCGTTATATTCATTAACATAGCGGCGATGGCGCTAACTCAGTTAGGCCGTCCAAGAGTAGACATGCTTACTTTCCATAATTGCTTAAGTGTAGGCCGTAATGAAGCCGGGCTGAGATGGAGGAGTTTGACCTCTGGAAAAGTTCTGCCGTATTTCAGTGCAAAGAGGATGATGATCAGTGTCGTACTTTGAAGGGCGGGGCTGGACATTGACCTTAAAATAACACTCTAACAACGCACCTTGTGTTCTGACAGGCTCCGACATGGGACTGGGGTCGCTCACGCCCTGGCCGTTGACCGCTCGGACCATGAACAGGTAGATGGTGTTGGGCCGAAGACCCTTGACGGTGAACTGGGTGGTCTTCACGTGATCCGCGACCGTTTGCCAGCTGTTGCTCACCGACTGGCTGCGAGGGGAAACAACAAGTGTGGAAATATTTTTTAAGATAATAGTTTTCCTCATACTGGAATCCAAACATTTACTGCCATTGACGAATATATTCGTCAAGTACGTTTTTCAAGGGGTTGGCATGTAAGAGGGTCTCACGCAGCTAAGATTGTGCAATTTAGCTTTGTAAACCACTGGAAATACTACAAGATATTCCCATATCACTTTGGATTTAAAGGCAGCACAGCTTGTGTGTAGAAGATAAAATAAAGATTTGGTGGTGAATTTGGGTTTTTCCCGGTTATTATGCGTGAGAAAAAGCAAGGAACACCACATTTCTTAGTTGTACATCTGTAAAGAAATTATTGCATGAGGTGTCCCAAAAGCAAAAAAATGTTAACATCAAAATCCCAGCTTAACACGCTGCTTTTTACAAAACAATCATTTCATCAGGTTTTCGGTAATAAATTGGTATTCTGGTGAAGCCAACAATAACCAAGATCAGAAAAAGGTACTTTTTTTTCTCTTCAAAAAAGAGATTCTACTCTTTCTTTTGTAAGTTTGGAGCTAATATTGTGTGGGTCTTGAGAGATCAGTCAAAATGCTGTAAAATAGCTGGCGACTCTGTTTTGAAAACAAGATGGTAGTGAATGAGATCAAGATGCCCACTTCTAAGTAAGAACATGATTTCAAGTGGAAAATACCCCAGAAAAATAAAGCTTATAAATGATGTACATCAACACAAATAAAAACAAACAAACAACAAATTCACCAAACTGTTCCAAAGCAATCCAGTTAGCCTAAAATGGCAAAAAAATTTCTGAGGTTAAAACTTTACCACTGAGATAAAACATTATAAAATACAATCATCTTTCCGGCGCATTTTACAAAACAATATTTGCATGATTTCTCTCGCGTAGCTTCTGCGTAAAGCGTATCGTGACACAAACCTGAAGGCCTCGATGACAAAGGAGCTGACGGGCGACGCGCCGACCAGCCCGGCCTGCCAGGATAGAGAAACGCTGTTCTTGGTGACGTCGGTGACTTGAGGCTTGGACGGCGGGCCTGGAAGCTCGTCGTCATCGTGGTTCTTTGTGAGCGTTACGCCGCCACCTTCTGCGGAACGTGAAACCAGAAAGACCTCAAAGGCTACATTTTGGAGATTGGGATTAGTGGTAGTGGTTGGGCTGCAGTTGCGTTTATGTTGTGTACCGTATTTTCCGCACTATAAGGCGCACCTTCAATGAATGACATATTTAAAAAATTTTCCATATAAAAGGCACTACAGTAGAGGCTGGGGTTACGTTATGCATCCATTAGATGGTGCTGCGCTAAAGGGAATGTCAACAAAACAGTCAGATCGGTCAGTCAAACTTTATTAATAGATTACAAACCAGCTTTCTGACAACTCCATTCACTCCCAAAATGAATTAACAGCTGTTTTATTATTTTCTCTGAGGTAAAGTATTAGTATTAGCTAGCGATCCAAGATGGCGGGATCTTCTGCGCATGTGCGTCACCGATCTTGCAGGGTCACCGATAGCGTCTTGACAGCGAGACCTGTTGCGGCTCAATATTGATCCATATATATGGTGCACTGGATTATAACGCGCATGGTCAGCTTTTGAAAAAATTGAAGGCTTTTAGGTGCGCCTTAGAGTGCGGAAAATAGTTTTGGGGTTAGGATTAGAGAATTTTTCCCAAAACACGGGTAAACAGCTTCTCTTCTGAACTCAAGCTAGATTAGGGCTGAGCTTGATGTTAGCGATTAGCCCAAAACAGAGACAAACATCTACATTTTTTAACTATGGCTACCATGTCGTGTAGAATCTGAGAAAAATTGAAAATCCACACGGTCATAAAGCCGCCATGTACCTTTGACTTCAAGGAAAGCGCTCCATGACGTCTCTCCACTGGAGCTGGTGGCCACGCACGTGTAGATCCCTGAGTCGGACAGCTTCAACACAATAACAGAAAACAATTTCAAATCAAATTCACGTTCCGTGTCCAAGCCTTCATGCAACACAAATGTGCAGCCCTTTACAGAAATACGAACAGAATCACTCGCTTCCCAGCGCCGTAAAAGTCGCCGCCAGCGCTTTTACGAGCTAACTTGGCCGACCGAGTGCTGACGCTAATTTCCTAATGAATTTCATTTCCTACTCAGCACCCTTCCTTCACTTCAGCGCCGTCCCGCCGACCACAACAAAGCTAATTCGTTTAGGGCGGGCCACACGAGCCCCCTGGACCGACGACAGCTGGCTCGTCCGTCCGTCCAGCCATCCGTCCGTCCCCTTTCACTGCTTTGCTTAGCTTGTGTGTGTTCTTTCCATTTATTCAATAACATGTCAGCGATCGTCAGCTCTGTCAAGCGTAATAGAAATTCCACCGAGGTCTCAGAGTGGGGAAAGGAAGATGCGAGTGCTTTAAATTTAATCTACTCTCAATGTGCGTGCGCGTGGACATGCATGCGTGTGTGTCGGGGTGTGCATGACATGTTTCTGTGTATTCTCCAGCTGGAGGCCATCCAAGCCCGTGGTGCCGAGTCCTGTTAGAGCTGTCGGGACACTCAGTAATACCATCAAACTATTAAGGAAAAAAATCAATGTAGCCTATTCATCTCTTTAAGATTTCTTCCTGTCAATCAACCTGATGGATTTTGTGTGTGCGTATGTGTGTAGCTGTTATGTACAGGCCATAACATTAGGCACACATTCAGTTTTTTGTATTTCAAATAAGATTTATTTTTTTTGTTAAGAATTATACTAAAATGTATTTTATATTACTAGATTATTAATATATATATATTTTTTTTTTAATTATTTTTTAAAATATGTATAATACAAAGTTAATTTTAAGAAATTGCTATTATTTTTAATCTACTGTCTGTAGCTGTACCTATTAAAAAGGCCTACCTATGAAAAAAATACATTAATTAAGACATTTATAATTGGATTTCTGACTAAAGTTCTGCTTGAATAATTTCTTTAAAATAATTGCAATTATTTGACATGTTTTCCTATTTGCACCAGTCTGGATTTTTTTCCCCCAATAATTTTTTTCTATTAGTTTGAACCGATTTTGTGTTTACTTTTGCAGGCAGAAATAAATAATGACATTATTTTTTTTAAATCAATGATGTTGATTATTATCAATAATCTTATATTTATATTATTATTATTATTATTATTATTATTGATTAATTATTTTAAAATTATTCAATTATCTAATGATTAATTAAATTAAAGTTTTGTGATAATTAAAACATGTTTTGTTGTTTTAACTTTGGAAATCTACGTAATAAAAAAAGAAAAACAATCTGTGGTAAAATTTATAGTTACACACAATACATTATTGTGAAGATTTTTTTTACTATTATTGAAATGCACTGAAAAAAATGAACAATAATGAAATTCTCTCTCTCTCTCTCAATCAATCAATCAATCAATCAATCAATCAATCACTCACTCACTCACTCACTCACTCACTCACTCACTCACTCACTCACTCACTCACTCACTCACTCTACCTTGATGTTTGTGATCTGCAGGCTGCCAAGTTCCTGCAGGGACATGCGCGGGTCTTTCCCCAGCAGACTGACGCCATCTTTGAGCCAGCTGACGGAGGGGATGGGGTCGCCCGCCGCTTGGCACTTGAGCAGAGCTACGCTGTCCACGCCCAACGTCTGGTTGGAGGGCCCCTGCCGGATGATGGGCGGCGGTCTGTCCGACAGGACTGCCACAAAACAAACCACAACATGAAGAGACTCCAGAATGCCAACGGTGGTCCTTTTGGACCTTAGCAACATCCCGGACAGCTGAGTGGCGGGATTCTGAGCACTCCCTGCCTTATTTTGAGACGAATGTGTTTGGCTGCAGGTTCTTGCCAAGTGACTGAATGTGGTTGGGAGAAAAAAAAACATCGTCAGGGCAGAAAAGGAGATCCAACACGCCAACTACAGGCTGAAGCATATTTCACTACAAACAGACTACACAGGTAATGAATCGTTGTAGTGGATTGAAGAAAGGGCCAAAAAGAGTGTTGGGGGCCGGGGGGAGGTATTCCTTCTATGAAAGAGTGGCGGTGTCGGGGTTTAACGGCGGCGCAGTGCAGCTGAATAATGCCGCGAGCCCCCTGGCAAACTGCAGAAGCCACATTAATTAGACACTATGGATTAATGACAGCAGACCTGCGGGGGATAATTAGCCAGACGACGACCTCTGTAACCTTTCAACACGTTATCACACCCTTCACTTTTTAGACCACGGTATAAGGTTTCCCAGTTATGGGAATTCCTTCAAATCCACTTCAGCTTTTAAGCCTGCTGCACACCCAGACAAAACACACATGTATTTCAAATCAACGTTCCACATTGAAATGATTACAAATGCCATTAAAAACCCCAAGTCACACTTGTAACACGCTTTTTAAAGGCACGGTCTTCCGTTTTCACTCAGGAAAATGCACTATATAAATACCCCTGAACTCCTTCACAATCTACACCTCTGGGCTTCTGTTAATGTGTGGTGGTGATTTATTTCCGGGGCCAGGCGAATTTGTCGGTTGCATGACGTTACTCCCGCGGCAACTTGACAGCACTCACGGATTATTTCCGTTTCACTCACTCACTCACTCACTCACTCACTCACTCACTCACTCACTCACTCACTCACTCACTCACTCACTCACTCACTCACTCACTCACATGTGTGAGTGAAAAAAAGGAAAAAAAATCTGTGCATGTTGTCAAGTTGCCGCGGGAGTGACGTCATGCAGCCGACAAATTCGCCTGGCCCCGTAAATAAATCACCACCACACATTAACAGAAGTCCAGAGGTGTAGATTGTGATTGTGTGATTGTGATTGTGAAAACGGAAAACCGTGCCTTTAATTAAGAAAAAAGGTTTTGCATAGTATTGAACTGTACAATAATAGAGTGCTGTAAAATAGTTCGTTTATAATTTGTTTCATTGAATGCTTTAATTCAACGGGCATTGTGTTGTTTCTTGCGATGTGTCTGTGTTAACCACCAGGGGGCAGTACTTGCAATTTTTTATATTGCAATTTTCATTAAAAAAATGACCAAGAGATGGTTCGTAACTTGAAAAATTCTTAAATGAAGTACTTGTTAAACAAATAGTACTTAATTTAGAATGTCAATTGTAAATGGAGCTAAAAAGCGAAGTGGGGGGAGTCTCAGTTTCAAAAGTGTATGAATGGAACTGTGAGGGCAAGAGCCAATCAAATATGTAGTTTACTTCGCCCATTTCCTCTCTTTGACAATTGCACCATGTTATATGTGGTTCAAATAAAATAAAATGCTATTTCCCGATAAGACCACCAGGGGCCACAATTTCATTATTGCAGCGAGTTGCCAGGTGAGCGAGGTTCAGGTGGCTGGCGCAGGTGAGTTACCGACTGTAATTTGTTCACGATTATCCATTTTGTCGTGTTTCTCGGCAAGCTTTAGGGAGAAATATGGAATGATTGCAGGATGTAAATCAAAAAAAGGAGGCGAGACACAGCTGCTTCTTTTCCAGACATACACTCCCGTTGGTGTTCACAAAGACCACCAGGCCGACACCAAGGCTGCGCAAGAATCGCTAAACGGCCCAGACGGGGATGCGGCCGTGCGTTTTGGGAATGCGGGTCCGCATTCCGAGCCTGATGGATGTGCTTACGGAATGCGGGAGGCCGCGCCGAAGGGGCCTTGGATTTCCGGATCAGGAATTTCTCATTACGGATCTCCTTGAACCTGGCGGACACGCCGTCAGTAAATCACGCAGCGGCCGCCGCGGCAACAGCAGGTGTGGCCCTGACCTCCCTCCCACCTTTACTGCCCGCTCTTCCTCTCGTACCGTGTCGCCGCGTACGTTGGTCTCTCTCGCCATCGCAGTCACTCAATCACAGAGTCTCTCAACCATCCAAGCCATCGTTAAACTTCAACTCAAGGACGGTGCTTTAGTTCCTTTTCAAAGCGGGAAAATGACAGACGTCGTACTCTGACTCGCTTTGACCAACTGCTACGGGTGTAATGAAACATTCTCAGAGGCACACTGACAACTTCCATGAATTTGCATTAATCTGTTCCCAGTTTAAAGTCTATTTTGTAGCATTTCTCTTGCACTGCATTCTGTTCATTGAAAATTACAACTAGTCAGCAGTTGCAAAAAACACATATATATTTTTTATCACATTCATAATTGCTAAAATGTGCTAGAGTGACTCCTTTGTTTTATGTCAAATAAAGCATGAAAAACAATGTTATTAAATCAATTGTATGTATATTTTTAATCCCCTTGAACATCGTATTTAATATATTTTAATGCCATTTAAGGCCTTAATTTTAGCTAAATCCATTTAATTACTTTTAATGCTTTTCAATGACCCATGCTCAGAAGTTGAGTACTGGTATATAAATAATATATATAAATAATATATAAGAATATATAAAGAAAATGATTTGAAAATGAAAGACCAGCTCAGTGGTCAAGTGGTAGAGTGTCCACCCTGAGACTGGGAGGTTGTGGGTTCAATCACCCGGCTGGGTCACACCAAAGACTACAAAAATAAACAACCATGGATTGCTGTTTTGCCCTGCGATTGGTTGGCAACCGGTCCAGGGGTGTCCCCCGCCTACTGCCCAGAGCCAGCTGAGATAGGCGCCAGCAGCCCCCGCGACCCTTGTGAGGAATAAGCGGTCAAGAAAATGGATGGATGGATGGATTTGAAAATGTGTGGTTCAATTAATTCTTTTCAAAAAACTGAAAGTACTGATTAAATATTTGAACCAATGGGAAGAAGAAAGTGTATAAAAATGGTCTAATTTTGTTGTCCTGACAATGGTGAACAATTTTGTGAGACCATTTTTGATATTGTAACGCTTCATGACTTCATTATTTGCGAGATGATGCATTTTATGTTGAAACTTTGCTGAAATCTGTTTTGTAAAAAATAAAAATAAAACAAATAAATAAATAAAATAAAAATAAAAAGCTTCACCCTATTAACTTTTTGATTGGCTAGTTTCCCAGGAAAAAAAAACTCAATCAATCAATCATTCAATGGATCAACTGAAATTAATAAGTATTAAATGATCATATCCTGAAAGTGTTGTGGGCTGCCAGGGAATCCGCAATGGGAACTCTCACGGTTCAACAAATTCTGCCTAGCAACAAAATTGCCACACAGCCAAAAGTAAGAATGAGCAATTTTGTTGACCTACAAGCTGCCTTACATTTGACGTCATTTGTAACGTTGCCTGGGGGGAATGTATTAACATCGCCGTTGGAATGAAAATCGGACTGAAACGGCGCCTTACCATCCGTGACCTCCAGCTGCGCCTTGGCCAGGATGCTGCCGGCGACGGTCAGCGCCTGGCAGATGTAGTAGCCGGCGTCGGCCCGCTGCACCGAGGCGATGGTGAGGGCGCCGCCGGGCGACACCGAGAAGCGGCTGTTGGGCTGCTGCGGCTGGTTGGGGAACAGCAAGTTCTGCGGGAAGGTGGACAAACGGCCCAATTAACATCAAGAAAACATCAAGATTAACTAAAAAATGAACGCAGTCACTTTGACACCCCTATTTTTTACATCTCTTTTCCCCAACTGACAGTCAGTTGGGTTACACCCGAGCCTGGTCGCTAGAACACCGACAGATTATGTTTTAAAGACACTTGTCTCCTTCGAATAACTTGCATTCAAACTTCCATTTGGGAGAACTATCTTCACTGGTGGAGAGCAAACACATTAGATGTAATTAATTACGACAAACTGCTTGAATGCAACAAATGAACAACCGAAACGATACATGTAACAAATTAGTACATGCCTCGCAGATGAGCGTTTAACACTTGCTTCTCTTCAAGAGGGAGAAGGTGGGAAAGAATCATCATTTTCTGTCACTCACTCTGATTAACGATGCTGAGTTAGGCTGTAAATAATTACCATCGCACCTCGGCGGAACTCGCCCGCCTCCACCAAAGTTCAACAGCAGCAGTGAGACACTCGCCAAAAAATGTTAATTCGCTTGTGAGTCAATGCCGGGGGTTTAGTGGTAAACATCACGGCAACTAGTGACGACAGGCGCCTCTTCCGAGGAGTCCTTTGACGCCCTGCAGGCTACATGCGAGTGTGTGTTTGAAGCGTATCCACAACTGAATCATATCAGCCGGCTCATCGACAAGCCCCGACTGGCTCCTAATTGGCGCTGTTGTCAAGTGTTGCAAGGATTCGCAGGTATTTGAATGGTTTAACTGCTCCAGTGAGAGAGGGGATCGTTCTTATCAGTGCGACGGGTCACGGGGAAAAGCGATTAGCGCTCCGCCACATGCTGCCGCCGGCTGCCGAAAAACCCCCCGCTGCATCGGGAGTAAAGATACTGATGAGGGATAGTCAACTGTGAAGATCTGTGTCAGAGAGAATCCAGTGGTTCTTAACCTTGGTGGAGGTATTGAATCCCACCGGTTTCCTATGCCCATCACTGAACTCTTGTATAATGAAAAATAAAATGTGACTTTTTCGCCCCAATTTTAAGACAAACGGTTACTGGTGAACAAAATGAACAGGGAGAGTAGCCTTTTCATGATACATTGCACACACAGATACAGTGAAAACAGCAGAGGCCCTAGAATTGAACCCTGTGGAACACCATACACTCTATGTGAATCCATATTGCACATATTCGTCCAAACACTTTCTTTTTTCGCCCGACATAGTATGAAGGGATTCCAGTAATATATAAATCACCACAACATACCATCACAACAACCACAAGTTGACTAATGAGTGCACCAAATGCTCTGCATAACAGATAGGCCAAGCAATGTAGCGTGATCACTTGCAGCCAATGATGGCCAAGCGTGGTGAAACATCACAAATCCTTTGTGTTTGACTTGACCTCCGCCAAACCCCTGAGATTGACTCATTGAATCCCTGGGGTTCCATCGAACCCAGGTTAAGAACCACTGGTTTCACATTATGTTCCCACAGTGTCGTTGGATTTCCATAGCATAGTCATTTTAGAAGCCCGATTCTCGGGCAACCTGTCAACCGACAGAAGCACAAGATCTACCAGTGTTGTGGCGCAGCAACAAAAAGCCCACATAGCGGCATACGGTATGAAATGGTTATTTTTAAAACTTTTGCACCAAACAGTACAGTTCAGTTCTATACGTCATGTATCCCACCCATTGTATATTATATTGCATTTCCATCCTGAAAGCTCCAAAATGTATGAAATAAGCGTTTCAGTTCCCCTTCCTTTGGATGTCATTCATCCCATTTAAGTACGACTGGGGTTTGTTTACCTGATCTGAATGGTACCAGGGTTAGCTGACCTAAACTTTTCTGCATCACAATCAGGGTTTATTTGATCTAAACAAATCCGGGGTTAACTGAATGGATCTGCTCTCCAGTACGCTCGAGGTTGACCTGATCTGAACCGAAACATAATTGTTGTACAGCACAACTGGGGTTTACTTGATCTGAACCTTACCGGGGTTAACAGACCGGAACTGTTGTACAGAAGAATTGGGGTTTACTTGATCTGAACTGTAGCAGGGTTAACTGAACTGAGCTGTACTTGTGCTAAGTGGTAACACGACGTAGTGTTGTGTGAGACGTGCTCTTACCTGACTTCCTTCCTTTTGCCAGAATACGGCAGGCTGAGGGTTTCCTTTGGTCTCGCACGGAAAAGTGGCGGTGCGTCCTTGGGCTACGATCTGATCCCTCGGACGGATGACAAATTGTGGGGCAGCTGAAATGAAATAAGTCAACATTAGCATGACCAGCTGCAAGCTGAATGAAGACAAACACCAGAGTGGTGGGTTACTTGAGGTTTTCAAGCAAAGACGAACAGTAGACCACACCGTTAAACCAAAATCCATGGAGCCCCATCTCCAGGTTTTGCTTTGAACACCGACGATCATCGCCACGGCAACCAGGTTGGCCATTCATCCAGAGAATGAATGGCAGTCACGCTGACAAACACAGCAATTACACCGAGACGACTCAAGACTACGAACAGGTGGTTAAAGTCCGATTTGGCGAAAAGTGGATTCAAAGCAAATGTTTGCTGTACCTCGCGTCTGCAAGTCAAGTGTCAAAATTTGAAATCGAACAGTGAAAAGCCGGCACGGTCGATACTCGTGGGCTTCGTCAAACTGCTGCCAGAACCCTCGTAACGCGCCGTCAGTTGGGCCCGAGTGAGACATCTCGCCACTGACAACTTGACACAGACCGTTCGATAATAAAGCAAGAGGGGAGAGGAGATAGCCTCGTCGAAAATTCAACTGCCTCTCACTCGAGCCAAACGTGTTACTCTGGAGGCAAACACAGTGTAGCTCAGCCTCTGGATAGCGGATGTCATGGCTTGCAATGTGGTTTTGGTTGTTTGTCACAAAATTGTAACTGCTCTGTCTTTGTAAAGGAAGCCTGAGCATCAGCATTAATGTTTGTTGTTGTTTTTTAAAAAAATAGGACTATATATATATATATATATATATATATATATATATATATATATATATATATATATGTATATATGTTTTTTCCCCTCTTCCATTTCATCCAATAAATATGAGTTGAATTGAAAGTCTTCATTTATGGGACAATTTAATGGTAGCTTTAAAATTATGACTATTTTATAGGGGTGTCACGATAAGGGCAATATCGTGATATCGCAACATTAAAACTGCCACAATATCGTCGTCATGTTCACAATATTTAAAAGGAACACATTTGTTCAAAAAAGTCAGGTTGATTTCCATTTGTGCAGTTCTAGCACCCTCTAGTTGCTATTTTATTAGTGCAATTTAATTTTCATTAGGGATGTTTTGGCCTTCTATGTTTAAAATCGATGATAATTGTCAGATGAAGGGGAACCTAATTTGCTTGAGAAGCGATCAATGTGTGCTTGCATTAGCAAGTAAGTGCCTCAATATTGTTATTAGAGATTGTAGGTGGTTTATATGCATTGCTGTTATGTACAAAAGCACAATATTGTTCTTTTTTTTTTAGTATGAGCTCTCTTTTTTTACAGTATTGTGATCTTTTTTAAATATCGCCAACGCCCCCACAACATCGTGATAATTATCGTATCGTGACCTTCATATCGTCATAATATCATATCGTGATGTTTGGATATCGTTACATCCCTACTATTTTACTCATCTGGGTAGCCCACATGTGAACTGCGACTATTTATTTTTTTTTAACCGCATACCGTTATACCCTCATGCTTACCGTGTTGTTCGTGGTCCTACTGAATTGTGTACATGGCTGTGAGCAGTAGATTTCGTAGACAATTGCTGCACCGCAACATTGTGTCCCCTCCCCGCTTCTTCTTTTTATTACTTCTCAAGCCTGACAAGCCAGCTGGTTCCAGTAAGGCCCAACTCGGTCCCATTTGGCCGCTTTTTCCGTGTAATCCCTCCGTCGGTGTGTGTACGTGTGTTGCATTTGTGAAAGATACACAGACGTACACACAGTTGGGAAGGGTACAGATGGCCGCAGATTTACAGCCTTCTCGCTTGGCCTTGTGCAGCTTGGATATCTTGTGGCTCTAAAGCCCGCGACTGATACTGAGCTCCTAAATCACGCTCTGGCGGGGACTCAGCTGCCTCCCGCGCCTTCCGCCATCCCACACACGGCATCGATAAACACATAAAAAAAACAGCCACCAGCCCAGCCGCCTTGTCCTTTCTCACGCTCTTTATTGAATCATCTTCATCGTTGTGTTGTAGCACATAAGCATTCAAGGTAACTATTTTACTATTTTGTATTTTCATATAGATGACGGTTTGCGATTAAATGCCAAAATAAAAAGCCAGTGATATGAAAATGCAATATTTTTTTGAACAACAACTTGCTAATTATTTTGGCTAGCTGTAATACGTAAAATAGCATCACCTAAGACCGTGTCTTATTGGACTTTGACTCGCTGTACCAGTCAGCTCATGTTTATTTAAAGCAACATGTAATTAATTGCTCATACATTAACAAACTTTAAATCATGTAAATGGTACAGTGGCTTGTGTTAGCAAAATAACGTCTGGGCTGTTACCATGGTGACCGTGCATTACATAATTTGATATTTCTGGACCAGCACAAGGACACCTCTCATATGGCGTTGGCACTATCTTTACTTCTCAGAGGTTTGCTGCACACTATCTATCAGGACTTTTAATGTCCTAACGAGTTCTGATAGCATTTTTGTGGTTAGCTTGGATTCTTTAGCTTCTGATTACATCTTAGTTGTAAAGGGTTATTCAAATGCAAATGATTCTACTAATATGACCCTTTTGTGTTTATGACAGTGACTTAAAAGTAAAAGAGACATTTTGACATGTAAAAGATGAGTTGTGTTAGCACACAGCAGGTATGTTGATTAGCTTAGCTTCGTTCGCTTCATTTTTGGTGACCAAAATCACAAATAAAATAAAACAAAATAAGGAGTAAGTAATCAACTGTTTTGACTGTGGGGAGTAGGAGAGCAGGAAACAGGAAATAAGGAAAGTCTTTGTTTAAAAAGAAAAAAAAAAATCGATTGAAGTGGGGTGAATGCAATCGTATGATCGTTTCACAGCTCGGCTGAGGGGAAGCTGATACTATTTTGATTCAGGACACATTAATGACACGTGAGACTCTGCTTCCTGTCACCCTACCCAGAAAAAAAACAAAACAAAAACATGATCAGTGCCCATATTTAATTCATGACATGTCACATCTGTTAGGGTGGAGGGAAGGACAGACAAACAGGACACCCAACGGTATAAAGGTCTGACTGCTCCTTCTATTATTACCAGTGAGGTGCAAATATAAATTCTAATATAGAAATGTGAGTTTCACTTGCCTTGGTGAAAAGTGTTAAAAGCAAAGTGCACTTGGGATGCAAAGAGGGCATGCGGGATGGAGTCAAATCAGAAGGATGGTTACTTACCGACACGGCCATCTGGAGACACGACAATGGAGTGGTGGACACACACACAAATAAAACACAGACATTCAACAAAAACAGAAGAAAAACATTAAAGAAAAAAATAAATCAAAAGTCAGAATGAATGACATGTTGAAACCAAGCAAGACATGGGAGGTCCAGTTTTTGGTCACAATCTATTACAGTGAATCCCCACATATGTACAAATGAGCTATCACAAATTTCCATATTTTCTTCTTCTTCTTATTATTATTATTATTATTTATTTGATTTTTTTTCTTTACTTTTTTCAGGCAATTATAACTTAACTTTTTATGTGGGGGTTCAATGTAGACAGTTTTGGAGGGTCCTATTTTCTGATGGTGGTCCAAGGTGGCAGCCAGCTGGACCCTCTCTGCCTACAACGCTACAATGCTACTTATGGTTTTCAAAAAGCCAGGCAAGGGTGCAAAAATCCCAAAGGTGCTATTTTCAATTTTCAATCCCAAGATTCCCAAGAACCAGGCTTGCAGATAAACTCCGAGGCGCCCCAGCACCATCCCCGCCCATCCCATCCTTGTGCCGCCTTTAAGCGCTCCCCCGCGGGGGACCTCCAACAAGTCGGGTTTAATGGCAGCAAGAGTGCCGACAATGCCGGGAAATTATGGTTAGGACCTTTTTATTAACCCCGCAAACCCCCAGGTGAGACGGTGCCGGCGTGCGCCAGTAAACTGTGAAATGGCTTTGCTGGCGACTGGATGATTGTGAAGGCGACGACAACCGTAGGAGAGGAAGGAGGGAGGGGCAAACTGTGGCACCTCGGAAACGTAAATAATTAAACGGATTCATAGACTGCCGCCATCTCGGTGGGCTTGCGCGTCAGCAGTCAATGCAAACCTTGACATTTGGATTCTGCCCAGTCAAGGCTCCGTTTATACACGTTAAAGCCATAACCAGCATAAAATAACAGAGAAGGTGAAAGGGTGACAAAAATGTACATCATCCATCCATATCCATAGCTATCAATCTAGCTATTGTTCTTGCTATCATTGTAATTGTCTATTATTCTAACTTAAAAGCAGATAATGAGCTACCGAGCTTCATGTCTGCCTGTCTACTATGCTAACAAGGATATAGCTACCTATCAAGATAAGCTAACCAGCATCTATCTAACAGGCTCAATATTTGGGTTTTGCCTGCGAAGATTACACATATGGAAGGTATCCCAAAACTCAATATACACTTCTTATTTCATGTTCTGCAAATCCTAAGATATCAAGTGCCGATGGTCTCACGTGTGTCTTAATGATACCTGAAACCAAATAGAAAAAGGAAATGTGGAACGAACTTTTGGGATATACTACTTAGTGGTGACAACCAGAGGCCTGTTTATAAGTGAAATAAAAATATGTCAACATCATTGATGTGAAAGTAAGATTAAAAGAGACGAAAGGATTTCTGAATGAAGTTCTGTTACCTCGTACGGTGAGCGTGGCGACGGCCTCCAGCTTGCCGACGCGGTTTTCCGCCACGCAGCTGAAGGTGCCTTCGTCGTTGACGGACGCCTTCTTCACCCTCAGCACGTAGTCGTCCTTGTCGTACTTGATTTCGTACCTGTCGGGTGAAACAGATGCAACGTCAGGACTCTAAAACAAAGAAGGACAACCAAAGTCCGGTTACTGCCGCCTCCTGCGCATTCTGACAAATGGAGATTGCGAGGCGGATCAATTATTCAACGCCGTTCGCTCGGAACCCCGCAAACGCGTTCAATATTCATGAAGTGTTTTTCGCAGAGTGCGCGCGGTGCATCTTCATAAAGCGAACGGCGGTCAAGGTCTGACTGAATGCGTGGAGTAAGCACACAAAAGGCAAAAGTGCTTTCAATGGGCTCGCAGTAATTAAATATGTGTGCATTGTAAAAGCTGTTGACAGGATAAGCGTGTGATGAAGTGGGAAGGAGGGGGTTGGTTGCCGTAGCAGCTTGAAAAATGTCTGCTGTCTTTCATTTAGAATCATAACAGAATTGAGATGTGCACAAAAGGGAAGGCCATTTAACAGAACAAACTAAACGAATAGCATGGCGTGATTTTCCAGCAAGCGGTATGGTTCAGGTGTTCCGTAGGCGGGATGGTGATAGCAACACGGTACACTCAAGTGTGCCTTCTCCTGTCGAAATTCACATGGGACATTCTTGTTTTCAAGGAACGCTTTATGATGGAAATGCTTAAAATATGCAACATCCCACAAAACAAAACTAGCACTTGATGGAAACACAGCTTGAGGGTCTTTATTATTTATATTTATATGTGTGGTTACAGAAACACTGTGCAATGAGGAGTTATCAATCCAGTCAACTCCATTTCATGTTGACAGCAACAGTACAAAGGCGTACGGAAAAGCAGCAAATCATTTAGTGACACTTTGTCATAGAAATGCAAGCAAAAGTAGCATAACTAACTAAAGAAGTTGTTGACTGGACCACTTAAACTCATATCCCTCTGAGGGGAAAACATTTGCAATGCTAATCAATGTTGACTTCACTTTAGGGTTCGTTCAAAGTTGCAGTAATTCCTAAACATTCTTAAAATGTCTGACTGGTTTCCTAAACAGTCTTAATGGTCTTAATGGAAATTTCCTTGTTCCTAGCTTCCGAAACATTCTCAAAACAGTCATAAATTGTCCCACGGAAATTTCTTTGTGACAAGAAAGACCATTTAGGAAACCATTAAGACTGTTTTGAGAACGTTTAGGAAACGCTGCAACCTTGAACGAAATCTGTTGAAGTCTGACATGAAATCAACATTCGCTAGCGTCGCAAATGTTCATCCCTCACAGCTTTGAGCCAGGACAGTACAGTAGCGATTTTCTTAACATTTTCTTAACTCAAGAATTATGGTTGTACACACGCTTTGGGGTCGGCTAGGATCGGGCTTGCGAAAACCCCCCCAAAAAAAACGCACCGGGCTATGCTAGCATCACGTTGAATGACGCAAGCATGCTTCTCTTGAACAGCACTGATATATATATATATATATATCACAACTGGAGTAATCATGTACTTGGTGATCAGCGCACGGACTTCTATATTATATGTAAGTGTAGTGGATGAACGGCCCTCAGCGGAACAGCATTTTGTGATCAAAATATGTATTGTCAAGCATACCGGAACGCTGACAGACTGTGACAGTACGTTCTTTGCACATTGAGAAGTACAGGAACGCTCAAGGGAGATTTTTAGAAGTCCCGGAACTCTGTACCGGTGCGTTCCGGCCCACTTAAAACACTGCGTATACAAATATACAAATGCGGACGCCACCCCAAAACAGAAACATGCAGAACATCGGGACAGTCCCCATTGGATATTTGTGGATCCTTGGAAAAAGCATTAGACATAGAAAAAAATGTGTTTTGGAAACAAGCCTTCAAAGTGTTTATTTTAAGGCTATTTCGCACACACACAAACTTCATCACTGACCCTTTACAATGAAAACCCACCAAAAACGTGTACTGTACTAACCCGAACTATATTGTGTGATGGAAACAAGTGTTATTTTTTCCCCATTTCTAACACAGAAAGGCTGTATTTGAATTTTTACGATGTCATGAAAGTCAATAATCCGTGTTTGTTTTCATAAGTTACGCAGCACAAGAGAGTAACTTAGACTGTTCATTGTTGCCTTTGTCCGATGGAGTGGGATTTCATTACACGTAGTCATAAAACAGTGATGGACGGTATTCTTTTAAAAGCCTACTGTGTGTGCGCCCAACGCAGGGAAGTGAAGTCGTTTAGCGCCGGTGATTCTTTGGACAATTACATCTGGCACGAAAGTGCAGTTTGCGGCAATACTTTTGGAACATTGTCACCACGGTCCATTTCCCGTGGAGCTGGAAAAGCCATGCATGCAGTTGGATGTATACTACGCACATATACAGTAATGTACACCGCCAAGTTCAATGTGTGCCGTCAATCCTCGGATTTTCTAAAAAAATAATGTCATGAGATATCTTCAAGCAAGTGTTCAAAGGCCGCTTTATTGGGAACGCATTCCTGGCTGCTGACTGCCAGTTCTACCTCTCGGCACAGGTACTTAAGAAGCCATAATGATTATTTGACTGAGTCATGACTGGATGCTTTGTTCTGAAGGGGAATGTACAGCGGATATGTTGTGGAGGGCAGAGGAGTGGCGTATTGCAAAATCCTTATGGGATGAGCTAACTGTCAGGCGCTGTGAACGCGCTAATGTGAATCGCTTGACTTCAATAGTTCATGATTAATCACACATTTTATATCTGTTCTAAATGCACAATAAAATGTGCATTTTTAAATGTTCATACTCTTGTTGACGTAAAAGTGGAAAAAATGTTATACTAATAGAAATATGGCTGAATCTTTTAGTCATTTATAAAGTAATTTCATATTTCATAAAAAAATTGTTAAAATTAAAAAGATGTACTGTATTGTAAAAAAACAAGTGTGATATTGATTTGTGTTGAGGTCATTTTTCTGCCACTAGATGGCATAATTCCATATGTAAGTCAGTGACAGCTCAGTGCATTGGATTTGGACTGATTTTGCAAGGCCCACAGAATATTGTGTTCTTTGCTATAAAAACATGAACCTATCTAAAGAAAGATTAAAGTCTCTTCTTTCATCAGGGAAAAAAGTATACTTCTATCTGTTTCCGTTTTGCAGCAATTCACATTAGAATGTAGCTACGTTTAATCAATTTTCACAAATCTATTTCGAATTGTAAGTAATTGAGCTTTTTTCAACATGGCCCTGGTTGATCTCCTTTGCTCTGCTGCCACCTGCTGGCCTTTTGTGTAATAACCTACCATATCTTTAACCGTTCTTTGCAGTTGAGAGGCTGTATCAAAGCCTTCTGTAAGCTCTAGAGTCTAGCATAAAACAAACAAACAAACAAAAAAACACATAAAAAACCTATAAATACGTCTTTGGCACACTATTCCAAATAGAACGTATTTATACGTTTTTTGGGAGCAAATGAGTTAAGAGCGATCTAATCGTTAACATTAAGTAACTTGTGAAATTCTGCACATTTTTGAAATTGCAAAATACAACTTGACCCGTCTCCACAAATATTTGCATTATTATTCAATTTATTACTGCTAATTTTGACGTGGACGTGTCTGCTGCATTGTGACTGCAATTACCACCTGTGGAGGCTTTCCATGTAAGGGCTTGTCATTCATCACACGTTAAAAAAATAAAATAAAATGGTGGCAGTAAAGGAACTTTAAATTTGATAAAAAATAACGCACTAATTTTGACACGCCCAATAAAAATCGGATTCATAATCCTAACCTTAAGTGCAAAAAATGCATCAATATATAGCATCATCAGGCGCATATTTGTGGAAAGAGAATCATGTTTTGTGCTTTCATTTACTCACTAAATTTAACTGAAGGCTTGCTGACATGCTCATTCATGCTTGATTTTTTTTTTCTTGGTTTTGCCTCCAAAGATCAAAGTCAAATGTAGTCATCATCTTCCAAATTGGAATCAGAATCCCTGCAAGCCCGTCGTGGCCACATGGAAGCAGACACAACAAGGGAACAGTAGCTCTTTATTGGCCTACAACTCCGTTTTCGATTACAGCAGGAATGCCGTTGCAGAGCGCAGCCAAGTTCCCTTTTATTTTCCACTGTTGCTATACTGTACACACAAACGCGCGTGCACACACGCACACAGGGAACAAAGTATACAATCATCCAACACATCATTGCCGGAGTTCTGGGAATGTAAGCAAGTGCCAAGACAAGAGAAGCACTTTTCTACCGGACGTGTCCTGAGATGAAAACTTTACTGGAGAGTTAAAATGCAAACCCTCTAAACACTATTACATAATCAGCCTTCAAAAGAAACAAACAATTTCATTGTTTTCACAATGTCAAACAGATCCCAAGTTTCACGAGCATGCTTGAGAAAATAAGTCACAAATTATAGCTCATGTTTGACCTCATCAACAACTTTGATAAATAGCATCCTGGAACTTAGCCTGTTTTGAGGGGTGGTCCTATCACACAATTGTGCCGCTATAAAAAATAGAATACAATTGAGGGGATTTATTGCACACATATTTATGAATGAAATACGTCACTGTCTGCCCTGTGGCGGACACTTACACGTGGCCTGAGCAAGTGTAAGGCTTAAAGTGACTTTCTAAACAACAGCAAAAATAAACAATCAAGCTCGTCAGCAGCATACTCACGTGTGACGAAGCGTTTCTGATCGATTTGATAGTTAATAATATAGAGCAAATTGAATGCCTATATTTGTCGGTTTAAAATAGAGTGAGCGTAAAATGTATGAAATGGTGCTAAAAACAACATTAAAGTCAAGTAGCGCATTGAGACGCACGCTGCAGTCAGTCAGTCTGCTTGACGATTTTGCCCTCCAGATCAAATCTCACCTCATACAGACAATTAGCTCTTAAAAGATCTTATTACCTGAACCGTGTTCTAAATATTACGTGTGATGTTTTTCCTCCCTTTTTGTTCTCCGCCATCCTACAATAGTCCTTGCATGCGTGTAATGAGACACGGTGAAGAATATATAAGATCAGCCGCCCGTTAAAATAAAGCATCTGTTATGACTTGACAACTTCATTTGCCGTTTATGGATCTTTTCCCTGACGTGTGCCAGATTGCCGTTTTAATTGTTTCTGCATGCGTGCGCTGCCTACAATCCTCCGTGGGCTTCTCATTATATTGCAAAGACTGGCACGTTATATTTGGATCATATTACCCCCAAAAATAATGAAAAAAAAAAGAAAAAGTCCTCCAATGGAGACGGTGGCATCCTGGCGTGAGGGACGTGCCAGCCAGTTTGTCTCGCAGCCGCGGAGAATATGAAAGTGTTTGTTTGCTCAGCTGAGGCTCCAGCTTGCCTCCTTTGCAAAGGAGGGAAGCAGTGTGTCATTTCTACTCGTTTTTGTTATTCACAGGAATGACAGTGTCACATTTTCCCAGTAAAAGCGCAAACAAAGAGGCAATTATTCCCTTCCAAGGGGAAAATTTTCATAATTAGGAGACTACATAAACACTGGAACTTTTTGTTGTTGTTGTGTTTTGACCATTTTCTATTTTCTGCAAATAAAGGACTAAAGGACCATTTTACATTGTCACCAGAGAGAGAGTGTGAGAGAGAGAGAATTGCTATTTTGAACATTTTCAAAAATATTTTTTTTTTCTCACTTATTTTATTATTTTATATTATTCAAAATTCATATTAAGAAAATATAAATAAATACAATACATAAAAAAAATAAAATAAATAAATACCGTCACATGAGCAATTTTTTTTGTGTTACTAATCAATAATTGAAAACATTTTCACATAAAGATATAATTTGTGTTTGTATGAAAGTATGCATTTATGTAAGTATAAATTGTATTTATTTATTTAGATTTTACTATATGAACATCAGTCAACTTATTTTAACCGTACGACAATTAAGAATGCTAAAGTGTGACCGAAAAATTGTCATAAGCATTAATACTACTACTACTACTACTAATAATAATAATAATATAAATAAATAATTAATATTGTCATAGGTAATACACACTTCAAAGGAATGTCACATTTTCCCAGTAAAACCGCAAACAAAGAGGCAATTATTCCCTTCCAGTGGAAATTATTCATAATTAGGAGACTAAATAAACTCTGGAACCTTTTTTTTTTTTTTTTTTTTTGGTATTTTGACCATTTTCTATTTTCTGCAATAAAGGCTCCAAGGCTCAATTTGACATTGTCATGAGAAAGAGAGAGAGAGAGAGAGAGAGAGAGAGAGAGAGAGAGAGAGAGAGAGAGAGAGAGAGAGAGAGAGAGAGAGAGAGAGAGAGTGATTCGACAGACAGACAGACCAACAGATAGAGAGATAGATAGAAGCATCCTTTTAACTCAGTCAAAAACGATTTAATGAAGGCGACAGTCAGATAAAGACGACACAGTCAGATGATTTCATCCTCACTGACTTCCTACGGAATCATGCTCAACCTTGGAGGTTTCATTCTAATCGACTGTGATGATTGTTTCACCTGTCCTTTTCATACTCTACGTACGTACTCGTTTCCAGAGTCAGCTGCCTTTCAACAAGTGGCGCCAAACATTTCTTTGTTGCATGTTTCCTTTGGCACAGTGCACAAAAAAAAAAAAAGTCCCGGCGGCCAGTGAACCAAAAAAACCTTATCAGATGCAAACACGCCGCCCACGCTTTAGCCTTGAGGGTGATGTCATCGCCATGTGAGGCAATGCCTGTTTAAAGCCAAGTCTGGCAATGACGCTGCTCTTTGCCAGTTAGTTGCAGGGACTTCCAAGGAAGTGTAGTCACTGTGGAAATGGATGCAATTAAGCAGTTCCAAACACAACACCCAAAAGTCACTCATATATATAGAGAGGGCAGGGGTGTCAAAATGAGTGCATATATTTTGAGTTAATTTAAAGTTTGTTTAACACCGCTATTTATTTATTTATTTATTTTTTTAACGCACGATTAATGATTGCCCCTTACTTGGAAAGGCTGTACTGGGGGAATTCCATTTGCAAGGTAGCAGACACGTCCACGTAAAAATTTAGCAGTAACACATTTTATAATAATGCATATATTTGTGGAGACTGAGGTTAAGTTGTATTTTACAATTTGAAAAATGTGTAGAACTTCACAAGTTACTTCATGTTAAAGATTAGCTCTCAATATGAAAAGAAAAATGCACTGCGCTGTCACCAATGTCTTACAAATGCAATTATGCCATCTAGTGGCAGAAAAATGACCTCAACACAAATCAATATCACACTTGTTTTTTAGAGTACAGCACATCTTTTTAATTTTAACTCAATTTTCTGAATTACTATGAAATTACTGCATTACTAAAAGATACAGCCATATTTCTATTTATTTAACAATTTTTTCCCTTTTTTTGTTAACAAGAGTATGAAAACTTAGGGAATAAAAATACATTTTATTGTACATTTACAACAGATATAAAATTTGTGATTATTTGTGAGTTTACTATTGAAGTCATGCGAACCTTGACGGATAGCCAACGTTTAACTGCCAAGCTGTATGCCAACGCCATCTAATGTGGGCGGAGCATGGTATGAAATTTTGATGATCATTTCAATATTTCCGAAGGTGTTATTTGGTTTGTTGTTTACCTCCCGCGAGGAACGTCAACGTCATCCTTCCTCCAGCGGACGTTTGGCTGCGGGTCTCCCGTCACCTGGCAGCGAAACTCCACCATCTCGTCTTCCAACACCACCTGGTTGATGGGTCGCCGGAGGAAGGTCGGTCGCTCTGCAAATGGAGAAAAATATCAGCAGAGGCATTTTACGTTTGAAAGGATACATTGACTGAGCTCAAAATGAGATTTTTTTTTAAAATTATGGATTTTAAGCCTCCTGTCATGTTTGAGTCATGTTGCACCAAAATGTTCACGCGTCAATATGACAAAGGAATTACTTCATTTGGACCCCCCTGTTTTTTTCCATGGAATAGCAATAATAATCCTGGGTCAATTT
Organism: Festucalex cinctus; assembly: GCF_051991245.1. Taxonomy (NCBI): domain Eukaryota; kingdom Metazoa; phylum Chordata; class Actinopteri; order Syngnathiformes; family Syngnathidae; genus Festucalex; species Festucalex cinctus. The sequence goes on along the minus strand of NC_135423.1, from coordinate 8,817,913 downwards.
GACCCAGGAGAAATTATTCAAATGTGTAAACAAAACACTTTTGTGTACTGACATTAACTAACAGAGGTAATACTTCATTTGAATTTTCATGGGTCACTTTGGCCCACTGTATGTTTAATCATCCAAAAACGACAGCTTACGTTGTATGCTTATATCGCTGTTCAAAGTAGATTTGATTGGAAATTAACCACTTTTTTATTACATATTGCTGCTATGTGAAAAACACTTTTGACTATTTTTGTCTTTTTTTTTCTTTTTTTTTTACATTTTATGTTTTTGGGATTATGTCTGCATTCATTTTTATACCAAAAACATAAATATGTAAGAAATGACAAAAATGGTGTTTTTTCGCAAAGCCACACTATGATGACAATTAAGCCAAGCAGAGCCAAATGAACTACGTTTAACGAACATAAATTAGTCAATTTGACCCGCAACATACAACGGGGGGTTTGAATGTTACCAAATGTCGTTGTATAATATATCGTTGTAAAGCCTAATTCAACATCTTTGTGTTAAGTCAGGACTTGTCAGATTGTCAGCAAATTTTGTGGCATACACAAGAGAGATTGACAGGCGGAAATCAAACTTACCAAACACGGTGACTTGTGCCGTCTCGCTGTCCCGTTCTCCCACCATGTTTGTTCCTACACAAATGTACATGCCAGCGTCGCTTTTCTTTGTGTTGGAGATCATCAGCTTCCCTCCACGGATCTAAAAATAAACAAAACAAAAGAGAAATTGTTTTAGCGTTGTCAGATGTTTCCGTTCATTTCCTGTGTTGCGCTTCGGGTTACTCACCGTAACTCTGTCGTCCTTGTCCTCGATGCGCACTTTGTCCTTCTTCCAGTAGATGGTGGGCTCGGGGTGACCTCGGGGAGGAACGCACTCTAGGATGGCCGGCTCGCCCGCCGCCACCACCACATCGGTCGGGTTTTGCCGGAAGTCGTCGCGCAGCACTACAAAGGGAGGATGGAAAAAATTATTTTTAGTTGTGTGGATTGTGGAAGTGGAAGATTGGCCTCATTCTTCTCTCTCGCCTCACGTTTACTAATGGAACAAACTTCATGAATCCATTCCGAACTGTTCATCCAAGAACTGATGAATCGTGGAACCCCTTCCAAGTTTGCATCAACGCCGTCAACGGGAGCAGGCGAGCTAATTGGAGATAATGGGCGTCCCGGTGGAGGGCGCACAACAAACACAGACGGAAAACCCCGAAGCTGCGTGTCATTCACATGTGAGGGCTAACGAGGGGCTCGCACACACACGAAGACCCTCGCAGACTTGCGCTAAAAAAACAAAACAATGACGACACAGTGGGACTGACGCACAGAAGCAGACTTGTGTCTAATCATCCTCAGGAAGGCCTTTCATCAATTCCATGATGCTCATCATCAAACTTGACCGTCTCTCACACGCACGCAAACTTACACAAACAAATGCAAATTAATCGCAAGAACTGAAACCCTCGGATGAAAACGTTTTCATCCCTAATGCCAGGGGTCAAATTGACCTGTCTAAGAAAATGAAGTAATGTATGGAAGGGTCTTAAAACACTGATTTGAAACCTTAATTTGAACCCCAGTTCTTGCTTAAAACATTAACCTTGTCTTCAAATCTTACATTGAAACCTTAACCTTTGTTTGAATCTCTAATTTGAAATGCTAACCCAGGATCAGATGAAGAGTGAAGGAATCCATAGTCCCACTTGAGGGTCACCCCAAACCCCCTCTTGCCTCAAATGCATCTTATCCCGGGAACGACACTTTGGGAATTCCCCACTGTTGGAGGATGTTTGAAGATGCTTCATGAAGGGGCGGCCCCGCAGGTCCTGGTGTGGTTGTGGGCGGGTTTATAAGAGGGGGTAACTGGTCGCCGTGCCCTTCTTAGCCTCTCGGCGGAGATCTGCCCCGCGCGTTTATTTCCAGCGGGGCTTTCAAGCCAATTATCCCGCACTTGTGTGTGATGTGAATGCAAATGGGGCACTCCACACAAGACACAGGCAAGGTAACAGGCGTGTGTGTTTTCACGCCTCCCGTGCAGGACTTGGAAGGTAATTAGATAACACCCCCCCGACCACAACCATCACCCCCACTTCTCCAGTATGCTGCCCCCTTTGTTTGCTTTAGTCATGGATGAACATGGTTAAAAGCATGCACCGCACACACACGTGCACAATATGTTGTTTGCCTTTAATTGTTCCCCTCCATTCAGTTCTGATGGCACCCGAGGGAGTCGAGTCACCAACACGCATTAGGGGGATGATTCAACGCTAATCTAATCCAATCTGCACCCTACCAACTTCACTGTTTGCAATCAAACCAACATCTGCTGAAACTGAAAATTTGAAACCCTAACACAGGCTTTGAACCTGAATTTGGACGCCTAATCTTTGCTTCAAACTCTCATTTCAAACCGTAACCCAACCTTGAAAGACAACTTGAAACCCTATAGCCACATTCCAAACCCTAATTGGAAAGTTGAACATTGGCTTCAAACCCTAATTTGTAATCCCAATCTTTGCTTCAAACCACAATCTAAAAAAACTAACCCAGTCTTGAAACCCCAATTTGAGGGGCTAGTTTGAAAATCTAAACCCACCCATGACAGAAACCCAAATTTGAAACCTTAAATTTACATCAAATTCATTAATTTAAAACCATAACCCGGTTTTAAACCCCTAATCCGAACCTATTACCCTTGTTTTAAACCCTTGGCATGATGTAAACACGTATTTGAAATGCTAAACCTGACTTGGAACCAACATTTTTAGCTCTACCTCTTATTTGAAACCCTGACCCAAGCTAATCTGGAACGCCAATCTTTGCTTCAAATCATAATTTAAATGACAATCCAGACTTGAAACCCTAATTCAAGGGACTAGTTTCAAGACCTAAATCCAGGCTTGAAACCCAAAATTGAAACCTTAATTAACCTTGTCTTCCAATTCAAATTTGAAACCCTAACCCAAACTCTTAACTCTCTGACATGAAATCCTAACTTGCAGCCCCATCCTTACTTGAAAACCTAATTTGAAAGCCTGACACAGGTGCGAACACATCCCAAACCAATGAGGCGAGTGCAAAGTCTTCAGCACTTTGCTGCTTTGTGGGTGCCCACTTGCAGGGGTGCATTTCACGTCTGCACGTTGCCGCTTGGCATTTTCCTCCCGCTTTTGTTTCGGAAGAACAAAGTCAACTGGCTGATAAGCGAGCACGTATTTGAAGTCGGGAAAGTGAACTCTCGCTCCCGCTCGCTGGCCCTGAAGCCATCCAGACCTGGATGAAGCATAATTGCATTTCTATCCCCCCTCCTCCATGAAACAATCCCAACACTTCGCCTCCTGCTGAGTTCCAGGAGAGCTGAGCCCAAAACTGTTGGCTTATTAATATTTATATATTTGGTTTCTCTATGTTGGCAAGCGTTATCGGCCGATCGGCCTGCAGGCTAAACGGGAGCCGGATCTGCAAAGTTGTAATCTCCTGGTGTTTTTCTTGATTTTCAGGGCAAGTACGAGAGGAGTGGGCCGGTTTGAAGATTGCGGCTCGCCAAATTCAGCTTCAACCGCAGCCACTGCGGAGATGCCCGAGGGTTGTGGGTGAAAGGGGCCGGCGAGGGTCCCTGCCAAAATTGCCCAAACTCAACTCCCACGCACGTCTTACTTGCTGGAACAAAACATTTTTTGCATCATTAAGAAATGATTTAAAAAAAATAAAAATAATGATGATATTGGTACACAAGAACATCAAAAGCGACATGAAGTAAATTTCATGTAAACACCAACCCTAACACCGAGTTCAGATTGTTATTTGAAACCCGAACCCTGATAAAACCTTAATTTGCAGCCACAACCTTGGCATGAAACACTAATGTTTGTTTTGAAACCCTAACCTAGAGGTCAAATTTCAACTTCAAAACTTAACTCTGGCTTGACACCTTAGTTTAAAACAATTTTAATTAATTTCAAACACTAACCCACACTTCAAACCCAACTTGACCCGAAACCCACACTTTAAAACCTAAGCCTGTCTTGAAATTTTAACCTAAAACTCAAATTTCAAATCCTCAAGTCCAATCCATTTCGTCCTCAAATCCTCCAGGCTTCAAACCTAAATTTGAAAACCTAATATTGGCTTAAAACCCAAACTTCCGGATCTCTGGCTTGAAAACCTAACCATATCTTAAAAACTTTCAAAACCAAAACTCCAACTTGACACACCAATCTAAAAGCATCACCTGGATGCAAACAATTTGATACCTTAACCCGAATGCCACTTTTTTTTCAGTCAAAATATTGGTGCATATCATAAGGCCTCCAAGCCCACCCCTGATTGATTAAAGTAATTAATGGATTCCAAGGTGTGTCCAACACTTTATCCAAAGCACGTAGGCAAGAACGGTTGTTGAGGTCGGCGATTCCGCTCCGCTGTGCCCAGCTAACATTACTCATGTGGTGGCTATGACATTGCTTGTCAGTAAGATGAGTGGGCAGCCTTGACTGAGGCATCCTTGCAAGCCTGCATACCAAGATAAGTGCCAACAGGACAGACACGTCCACCCACAGGAGCGCACCTAACAGCGGGATCACGGAGGGCACCTTCGACACCACAACACCCCCGAATACAGCACTTTGTATACAGCAACGGCTGTTCTTAAAGCGCTTTATAAATAAAGTTGAGTTGAGTCCTACCCCGAGTATCCTCCTGACTACCAGCAATTGAAATTTGTCCTCTGTAGTGGACCTTTGTAAACCTGAATATCTCCCACCCAGTGCATACGATTGAATTTACTCCTTTTGTGCTCTATAGACAACATTCAGCGCTTTCCAATGATACCAAATGTGTAGGGGTGGGGCTTTGCTACATTTGATTGCATCATAAAAGAAAATGGCTTCCCTCAGTGCAAGCACTTTTTAAGGAAGAGGAAAAATAAGTGTATAACACTTTTTATTGAACAAATTTAGGCTTTAAATATTGTTAGCATGTGTTCTATAAGACTCTTAAGAACATTTAAGTTTTAAAAATGTCCTCTGTAGTGGACACATCATAGCTTAATTATAAAAACTTTTTTTTTTTTTTTTTATTCTTTTGCAGTATTCCAGTCAGTTATTCAAGTGACATGTTCTCCTCGGCAGTTGGCGCAATTCTGCATCAGATTGACACATCAGTGTCGAAAAGAAAGTTTTGTTAACATTTTGTCATAGTCTTAAATGAAATTTTACATGTCAAAAGTACTACAGATATCACAACTCGGTATTGGTGAGTGTGCAAAGAGTAAATACTTGTACTGGTGTCAGTCTTTAAAAAAACAAAAAAAAAACAAAAAAAAAACATCCCTAGTGTTAAATCATCACTTCATCATCATAGCTTGTCTCCATGGACGCTCTAGTTTGGTCACGCACTACTAATTACATAGAAATCTTTTTTTTTTTTTTTTTTTCAACAACTTGAACATAATAGGTGCTATTTTTAAACCAGGTTTACAGGCACCACGTTGGTGACCTCTGACCTACAAAATGCCTGAATTTGAACAGGAAGTCACAGTCCAGAAACATGCATGTGAGGTTAATTACCTTCTAAATTGTCCATAGCTGTAAATGTTTTTTTTTTGTTTTTTTTTTTTTGTCGACTGGACGTGCCTGGTGACCAAACTGCATCGCTATTTTCCATAACACTGCAACATGTGCGCATTTTCATCGCTTTTATTTCTTCCCGTTTACATCACAAAAGACCTCGCGTGCTTTTCGAGATACTCTTGCCAGGTCAGGAGGCGAAGAAACAAGAGAGCCAGATTAGATGCCCGGGGACACACTCCGCACTCTGGCACCAACCAGAATGCTCTGATTGGAAAATCACGCACACACACGGACACAATATCTGGGCTAGCTGTAAAAAGGTAGCTCGAAGCTATGATATAATTTCATTGAAGCGGCGTTCTTACAAAGAGTGCTATTACAATGTTTTCAATTCCGCCCTGAGAGGCGAGAGCTTGTATATATGTCACCAGACAAAACACGAGTTGTCGCCATTTGCACTCGTCTCCATGCTGAAGGCAGTCGAGTGGTAATACCAACACTCCATCGAGGAGACGGGCTCAATCTGTTTTCCCCTTCCTCAATGACCTTTGCACTCCAGCCGTCCGCATGCAGAAATTACCCCCGCAGCACGACAGCGAGCAGCAGGTTAAAACACACTGGGGGGAACAGCTGGAACCAAACGGCCATCTGTGAGACGCGTCATTAACACATTTCTTCCTCTCTTTTTAAGATAACAGATGACTGTCACACCCAAACATAAATAATCAATAAATTAGGGTGGCAAAATTAGTGTGTTCATTTTGAGTTAATTTAAATTTCCTTTAACGTCAGCCACTATTTATTTATTTTTTCAAATGTGTGATTAATGACCGCCCCTTACTTGGAAAGTCTGTACTAGGGTAATTCCAGTTGTAATGCAGCAGACACGTCCACGTCTTAATTTAGCAGTGAAACATTACTAATAATGCATATATTTGTGGAGACTGAGGTCATGTTGGATTTTAAACTTTGAAAAATGTGCAATTACTTCACAAGTTACTTCATGTTAAAGATTAGATTGCTCTTAACACGAAAAGAAAAATGCACTGAGCTGTCATCAGTGTCTTAAAAATGGAATTATGCCATCTAGTGGCAGAAAAATGACCAAATGACCTCAACACAAATAAATATCACATTTTTTTTTTTTTTTTTTTTACAGTACAGTTGTGTCTTTTTAATTTTAGCTCAATTTTAAAAATGTTAAATTACTGTATCATTGACTAAAAGATTTCTATTTAACATTTTTTCCCACTTTTATGTGAACAAGAGTATGAAAATTTAGAAAAAAAAATGTACATTTTATTGTACATTTACAAAAGATGTAAAATTTGTGATTAATCACAAGTTAACTCTTGAAGTCATGCGAGTAATTAAGATTAAAACTTTTAATCGTCTGACACCCCAAAAATAAAAAAATAAATACATTTTGATGTAAGAACTTATAATGTAAAATTCATTTACCATGTTATATAACATGATAAATTTCACACTACGTGAACATTTTCCTGTTTTAACGTAAAAACATTGCTAAAGTTGTTTCAATGTGATCGTTTTTATGTTGAAATGTGAAAGGTTCCACATAAAAAGGTGAAAATGATTACGTTACGCAACGTTGAATAAATGTAAGTCAAATAATTTCAAAGTGGCCCCTGCATCCTTTCATTTTTCTGTCTGAACAACCATGAAAGACAGTCTCTCTATTTTTTTTTCCCCAGCCCGGATCTGCCATTGCGACTGAACGGTTGCATCTCACACCATCAGCTTCACAACCCTGATCATTTCCAGTCATCACTCCGACTGCAGATGAAGCCGCCACGTGCACGGTCTCAATGAACCGCGGCCCGGCAAGCACCCCGATAGCATCTCCAAACGCCATCCTCCTCCATCGCAGCCCGGGGAACTGTAAATAACACTGTCACTTTTTTTTAGTGATAAGATGCGGCAAATGCGGTAAAGAGAAGAAGCGCCCGGCTGACAGCGATACGGCACTGCAAGGGAGAAATTCAAAAGGCGGCGATATGAAGCCATGAAATGTGCATCTTTTATATACGCAGATGCCTGGGAGGGAAGATGGAGGAGAATATTCACTTTGATGGAAAAGAGGCGAGACAATAGACACAACACAGCAGCGTGATGAGAGGAGGCTCGTTCAAGGTCAAAATGAAGAGGCGGCGGATGACTCGAGAGGTTCTGTTTACACGGATGGCGAGAAATGCAAAGAACACATTCCGTCCATTTAGACAATAAAGACAAATAAAGCCGCATGCAGCGATAAAAAGGCCCGTACATGCTTTTTCCGAGGCAAATCCTTCAAGAAATCATCAAACTCGGCTCCGCCTACATTTAGAGAAGGCTTGGCAATCAAGTATAACCCAAGTCTGTACACTCCACATTTGCTCCCAAAAACGTACAAATACGTTTTTTTTTTTTTTTATGTTTTGTGTCAAAGACGTTTCATACGTTTTTGTTATTTTTTATGCTAGAGCAAACAGAAGGCTTCATGTTACCAGTTCAATCATTGTTTTCCAAAGTAAAAACAGATGTTTGAAAATGTCTTATTTTGATTAAACACTGAAGATAATCAGTCTTCTTTTATGAAAGACTAAAGAAAAGAAACTATGCTGATGTAGAATGATGAGCCATAAAAGTGGCTTATCCAGATGTGGATACAACTAAAAATGTGGTTTTGAACCCTTGGTGTCCCTATTGGATGGTCCATAGAATCAAAATGGCACTGTCCATCTGGTCTCGTCATCATCCTGCTATGGAGGGGAGGGGCCGGCAGTTCTAAAACGCACATGACTTCTTTGCAGTTGATTGTGGCAGTTTAGTCCAAAATCTGTTGTTTTTGTTTTTCCAGACGGTGGTGTAGTGCTGAGCACAACTGCCTTACAGTCGTGAGATCCCAGTTTGAGGTGACCATCTATTGTCAAAGCTGGAGCAAGGCACCCACTGGAAGATGATAAAGCATTTTAGAGCGACAATTAAGGTCAGGGCCAGTGTTCTGGAGATAACAGATGGAAATTCCCCACACATGGTGGGCGGAGTCAGAGACAGATCCAGGAAGATGACTGACGAGACTCTTGTCGAATGATCTCGCGCTGTGAATCACGAGGCTGTATGACATTGCTACTTGTTCAGTACATAACTGAATTTACTCTCAGGGCTTTGTAAATACATTTAAGTTACGGTACTTTTTAGGATTAAAAGACTTTGGCCTACTTCACTATTCTGTGTTGTCGTGATGATAGTACTTGGAGAGTAAGTATTTATTTTAGGTAGTGCTTGGTGGAAAAAGTTTGAGAGCGACAACTTTCGACATCAACGCTCATAATAGTAGTGGTAATGGCAGGGTTTGATTCCGTAAAAAGAAAAAAAAAAAATCTAATGTGGCTCCCGAGAAACAACATAATTAACTCTTAATGGACCTTTCCCCTTGACAAGACCCCAACACCGGCAGCACACACTCACACTGCAGCTTAATCCTTGCGTTGTGGTAATGTATAGCTCATTAAAATGTTAGCTAAAAACTCATTAGCATTCGCTTGAAGAAGTAATGGCTTCATCACCGTAATGTGCTGAAAAGCAAAGAAAAAGACGAGAAACAAAGGGAGACGGCGAGCGACAGCTTTTCTAATCACTTAATTGAGTCGCAAATGGTCCTCATTTGCATAATAAATAATGACGCGTCATAGCTTCATTGCTATCGTTAAACATACATTCCCTCGCCCCCAAAAATCATCACCATCATTTCTTGTTGACGCTTCTGAATGTTTTTTTTTTCAGGAGGGGCGGGCGAGTGATTTGATTAGCGGGTTTGGGGTGGCACAAGCCTCCAGTGTGCCGAATCCCGAGCTGGCCGATACCGATGAACAATGCGCCCCCGGGACTTTGTGCCCACTCCGATAAAGGCCCGGCGCCAAGCGTGACGGCTGCGCTCAAGTCTGGAGTGGACACTTTACAGCCAGGAGGGGGTGGGAAGACGCGAAGGAGGGAGGGCGAAGGAAAATGGGGGAGGAGGGGGGAGTTGGGGGAAGGGATTGATTTCCTGCCAGTGTTGTCGGGGGGAGGCCGCGTGGATTTTGTTACGGAGCTGGTGTGTCCTGTACTTCAGGGGGAGGAAGAGGAAGTCGAGTGAAAGGAAAATATAAAGCTTTGGAGGCTACATTTGAAGGCAGGTTGGGATGTGGGGGTTCCAAATTCAAGACTCTGAAAAAACAATGTCCGTTGATTTGATGGTGGGATGAACTTATTTGAGGGTGAAGAGACTGTAATGAAACCAGTCCTTATCTTCTGGAGGCTACATTTGAAGACCATGTCAGTGAAACTCAAGTCAAAGGCTCCTTCAAATATGGCCTTCCTCTCCCACTTTTTTTGTGATGAGCATCGTTACGATTAGTTGTACTTCGTTTAATTGAGAGCAAACGCAGTACAAAAAAACCCCCAAAACAAAACAAATGTATTTTTTGGAACTTACATTCGAAGGCCACACAAACATGTCCCAATTCAATGACTCCTTCAAATGCAGCTTTTCTTTTACACTTTTTTTTGTATATATTTGAGTTTTTGTGCTGCACTTACTGTACTCGAGGGCAAAGTGAGTGAAATAAAATTGCAAAGTGTTCTCTGGATGCTACATTTGAAGGTCACAATTGAGAGTCCTTCAAATGTCTCCCTCCTATCTAAGCATCATTGCCAAGCTTATGGGTTGTACTTGAAGGAGTGAACTGAAAAAGTGAAATAAAAATCGCAAAAGCATCTGAAGGCTTTTGTTTTTCTGAGGGACCCGTCATTAGCTAGTCACTGAAAAACTCACTGATTTGTGTTTTCTTTGTACATTAAAATGCCACATTATGGTGCCAAGGTCTCGGCTTCAAGGAAAGTAGCAATTGGCCTGACTAAATAGGAATTAGTGAAGTATGTTGAATTTAGGAGCAAAGTTATGGGCAATATCATATTTCAGTAAAGTGATTTAGAATGAGTTTAAATGTTATGCAAGCGTTTTGAGATGATAGATTTTTGGTAAATTTACAGATTTAATGCTTGGTCCCTGTCACACGTGACAAATGTGGATTTACTCATTCACTAAACTAACACCAGATTTGCTAAAAGGCTAACAATTTCGATCAAATGCACTTTGCTAACCTAGCATCATGCTGTAAAGAGTAATGGTGAGACCATGAGGCACAAACAGGAAATCCAAGGACTCCTGTTACTATAGCTAGCTCCTTTGGCTACGTTAGCTCATGGAGAGTTTCACGCCACCGTATAGTTTGGAACGTACGTAATCCTCTCTCTCCCTGTCGGCATGTTGCTCGCTATCAAGCGCTACAATGGAGGTAACGTGATGCAATTTTGGTGGTCTCCGGGTTCATTTGTCTCAGGAGACCTGGGCAGGGATGCCACTTTGAATTAGCGCTTTTGAAGTGGGCGTCTACAGTCGACTTGCCAGACAAGCCTGTTCAAACCCGGAGCCCAAACTCCATATTTATGACGTCTCAGTGAACCCACAGGTTGGGGAAGAGGAAATGAAAACCACATTAGCTCGGAGTGCGTTTCACAACCAGTGTGTGAAGCGTACAATGGCGAATGGAGCTAACATCAACTGAGTGTACTGCATCGAGTAATGCTTCATACAATTTTGAAAATATTAATCGTCAAATGTTTTGGACATTTTCTCAGTGGTGGGACTCATTTATTGTTTTTAAAACAACTTTTGTTTTTTTGCGTGATAATTTGTTATCTTTTGTTGCCTAATGTTTGTGTATTTTTCTTCTAATATTTTTGCAGCATTGCTACCATTTTTGTATAGCTACATGTTCTGTATTATTTTGTAATTTTTGTCGATGTAATATTAATGTAATATTATTGTTGTAATATGTTTGCATTTTTTACATTTGTGTATTTTTACTGAATAACATTTGACATTATTTAAGTGTAATCCGAATACCATATAGTTCATATATGTGTACAGTATGTCAACGCCACTCCAAGGACATTGAGGTATTGACCTTCCACAGGGAAAGATAATCCTCGGGATGCTCTTTAACAGAAAGGATTCCATCACATACATGCACAGGCAAGGTGAGTGCTGTCACACTTTACACAAGCATTTGTATTGAGCACCAATGCCCTGCAGCCTCTTTCTGTAGCCTTCTGAGTCCATCTTCTTACAACCATTAATGGCCTCTTTTTTTCCCTATAAATGTATATTATACAGCCACCTATATTTTACACCGCAACGTCTTTTCCATTTTATTTTATTTTTTTATTGTTTTGCTCTGTAATTGGATTGGCAGTAAGGGGCGAGCGAGCTGTTAGGAGCTTATAAAAAGGTGTCAGTCGGCGTTTTAATGAAGCTCTCCTCTCGGTGGGAGATGAGCGCCTCTTATCTGACTTGCTGCCACGATCACATGACAGTGCAAAAGTGATGATGGGCTGCACTTTATCCGGTTGACCCAAACACCAATACGGGTTGTTGCTTTTTGATGGTTTGTTTTTGTTTTTTCAAACTATTTTTGTCCTGCATTTTGTATTTATTTATCATATGATACAGCTTTATGGTATGGCTTTTACAATAAAAATAAGAAAAATAGTAGAAAATACATAAATATTAAATATTATCATGAAAAGAGAGTAAATTTTTTTAAATATTTTTTCTAATATGTTTGTATGTTGTCTTTAAATTATGTATTTTTTTTCTCAAGTAAATCCTATCAATTTTGGAGACTATTTTGATGATTACTTACCGTTATATTTTTCTACTTTTTTTTTTTCTTCAAGCATTTTTGTTTTGTTGTTGTAATATTTGTATGTTTTTCATGTAAGTCATTTTAGCCTAATATTTTTTTTCCCAATATTTTTTGTCTATATATTCGCATTTCTGTTCATGGCAAAGATGGGGGGAAAAAATGCAGCATTTGTGCGTGTTGTTGTGTCTTTGTGCTGATTGTGAGCGAGCCCCACCCATCCGCCATGTGCATTCATGTGGTGCAGATGCAGAGCTGGCTGAGCGACACACAGATAGCAAATGGGAATCTTAAAAGAAAGAAAGAAAAAAAAAAAGATCTCTAGCGCCACTGTAAACCATGCAGAATTGCGGCTTTTTATGAGCGACAATGTGTGGCGAGGGGCAGGTTGCTTTTTTGAGCCCTCCAAATGGCCCACTCGGATCATCTTTCACTTGGATCGATACCACCCCAGAGGGTCAAATCCAACACCTCCACCGTAGATTAACTTCTGAGACGTTTGCCATATGGCGAGAAGCTTTGGTCAACCAGTGCATGATACATAAAAGGTCAGGACAGCCCAACCTGAGGGCCTGTGAAGCCTGGACTCAAGTCGGTGCGTTAAATCACCTGCAGAGACATTTATTGATCCCTTTATAGATCTGAACTATGGGAGACGAGCAAACCTTATACAGGTAGGGTTCTCGTTACCAAAGTTAATTTTCCAAATTGTACAGCATAGCATCCGAGAAGATGGATGCCATGAATAAAGTATTTAAAACAACCACATTGGCCTTGGGAAAATATGTTTCGCTTAACGCTAACAAACCATTTGAAACACCATAGATAGTAGGGGTGTGAATTGCCTAGTACCTGACGATTCGATTCGTATCACGATTCACAGGTCACGATTCGATTCGATACCGATTAATCCCGATACGAATGGTCACGATTCGATACCGATTAATCCCGATACGAATTTATAAGTCGATTGTTGCGATTTTTTTCCATTCAAATTTAGAAAATACTATCAGTAAATTTGTACATGTACACTGTAAGATTTGTATGAATATATTTATCTAAAACTTGAGGCTTATAACCGTGAGCCACTGTACACAAACAGTTTGCAATCTGTTTCACATTTGAACAGCATTAAAATAAAAATATTAAGGCTTAATGTGCCGTTCATATAACATTCTTCCATGCTCAAGGTGTGAATCCTTAAAAAAAAAAAAAAAAAAAAAAAAATCGATTCTGTCGATTATTGAATCGATTCGAGAATCGCGCGATGTAGTATCGCGATATATCGCCGAATCGATTTTTTTAACACCCCTAATAGATAGGCAGAAAAATAGCATCAATGCCATCAAGTTATAACATAATAAGCAACAAAACAGACATCAATAGTCACAAAAATGTACTGTTTATCCTTTGAAATAAAACAAAAAACAAAAAAGACATATTACTGCAGCTTACTGAGTCAGTTGTGAATCTCTGTCACTCGTTGTTGGTATTATACTGACCCCATGTGGCCAGGGTGGGCGCTAGAAGGAGAAGCCCAATTTCCTTTCAATTGAAGCAAAAATGTGGCAAAAACAGATTCATTTGCTGCATTCCATTTTCCTACTGTACGTCTTCACAAGGGGTCACAATATGTATTGGATAACAGAGAAAAATAAACAACCGTACTTTGTCTGTGCTGCCGAACAGTAACATTGAAATAAATAGATTTAAATAAGCCCGAAAGCCTCGCATATATATCTAAAGGCCCCACTGTCGAGTATACATCCATTCCAAAACAAGTTTGAAGATGAACCACCTGCGACCGTCGTGCCAAACGTGGAAATGTTTCAAGTACAACACAGCAGCACTGCCGATGCGGCGAATCACCGCTACGTTACACGCGCGTACACAAACGATCCATTCCGGTCCACGCGCACACACGCACGGCAACAAACGCAACAAATTCACTCACGTTTACTACCCGGAGATTTATCGCAGCTGCTACGCCGGGTCTGGCGTCGCCCCGTCGAGGGCCGCTACATCTCGGGAGGCGGAGGCGGCGTGACAGGCCTCGCTCGCTTATTTCGCAATCCAATTTGTGTTAATTGCGTTACGCTGGCAGTAATTGTGTTAGTTGCATGTGTAATAGGCTCTCTGGCTCGGTGCGCTTGCATACTGTATACCTTTACACCGGCCTGATGTCACATGCTAATGGAGGGAGGATTTCATTCGAAGGGGAGGCAAAACAACAACAAGGTATCAGGGTTTCAAAGTAGGGGTTTCAAATGAGTTTTAGGGTCTGAAATCGGGCTTTTGCATTTAGATTACGAGCCATGCTTCAAATTCAGGTTGACAGTTCAAATTACCGCAGTGAGCCAAGGATTGGATTTATGGATGGGACCCCAGGAAGAATAGCTGTCAAAATGATGACAGCTAATCCAAACAAATACATTTAAAGTAAGATTTTCTGTCTGGGTTAAGGTTTGAAAGAAGGCTTAGGGAATGAAATTAGGTTAACAAGCAAAAGTTATAATATTTAAAAGGCAAGATTAGGCTTTCAAATTAGATTTTGAAGCCAGCGTTGGGCCTCTAAAATTTTGGTCAAGCTTTCATATCAAGTTTTCAAACCTTGGTTAGAATTTCAGACAAGAGTTAACGACTCCAAATTAGGGTAACAAGCCTGGTTGAGATTTTAAACTAATATTTAAAGTCAGAGTTAGTTAGTCTGAATTAGAGTTTTAAACCAGGGTTAGGATTTCAAATAAGGGTTTGGCTTTCAAAGTGTTAGGATTTAAATTCTGGATTTCAACAAAGGATTTATGCGGTTCAAATTAGGGTATCAAACCAGGGTTTGGATTCCAATGTGAGGCTTTGAAGCCAGGCTAACACTACTTTGCTTTCAGATTAGGTTTTCAAATTGAGATTTGAAACCTGTTAGGGTGTCAATGAGTTAAAAGTAGGGTTTCAAGAATGTGTTAGGGTTTTCAAAGTTGAGTCTTAAATCAATAGCGCTCGCAGGCTAGCAGATTTGGTGCCGTGCATTGTAAACCACATCAGACAAACAGAATAATCCGAATTTTCCGACAACCAACTTGTCCGATTACGTTACTCGGGGTTGCGGTTGTTTCCGTCTCGGCGAGGTTAATCTTTCCGGCAAAGGAGCAACGCTAATGAGGCGAGTTGTAATCTGGAGCTCTGCGCACGCCACAGTTGTGTCAACAGTATCGACGGCGCTGAGGATGGAAGACGATATCGTCGGAGGGCAGCCGTGACCTACATCGCAAGGACAAGACGGCGGCCGCACAACGGCGGCGGTGATGCCCCAGCTCTCCGCATCGTCAGCATGCATTTCCATTTCACAAGCCTTTCATATTGCCAGATTGTGACCGTCCACACACACGCACACAAGCACGCACAATATAAGATTATCAATAGCTGCCGTGCAACACACAATCAATACCCATTCCAGCTGACAATTAGCAAATAATTCAATAGGTTGCGGCCACTCAGCCAGAACTGCTTGAAAAGAGAGCAGCAGAAGTGGAAGAAACTACTCGCCCTTTGTACTTCAATGGAACTACAAATACAGTACACATGTCCGAAACACATCAAGTGACAAAGTGCACAGTTGGGATTTGCATCTTTAACTGTAATATCTGTGACATTGAATGTGTGTGAAGGTCTTTAAAAGGCAGGTCCGGCGGCCTGTTGAATGACGTCTAAATCCGCAAATGAGAATGTAGATCTGGTTGGCTATTAACTGTCTAAACGTTAGCCACTTTGATGTTGAGTGATGTTGAGTTTTTTTCAGCTGTTTTTGACTCCCTTTTGGCTCTCTCATGACGTTATTCCTCTCACCTAAAGCATCCATTATTACTATTACATGCAAATTGCCAAGAATGTGACTTGTAGCGACATTCAGGACAGCCAACAGCTACTTTCCTTACTGGGTAGTTGGCAACGCATTCACTGCCATTGACGGCTAGAGACGTCAAAGATCTTTTTTAGCAGGGCTAGCAGTGAATAATTAAAAAAAATACCCTAGAGGAGGCAAGAGTTCAGCTAGAAAAAAGCCAATGGACTACTGTTATACCAAAGTTAGGTTTTGAAATTATTGGATTTTTAAACAAGGGTTAGGGGTTCAAATGCGAGTGTCAAGCCAGGTTTAGTCTTTAAACGTATGCTTTGGTGTTTAAAAGAGGTTTTCAAGCCAGGGTTAGAATTTCAAAGCCGAATTTCAAGGCAGGCATACGTTTTCAAAGTAGGATTTTATGCAAGGTTTGTGCTTTCACGTTTTGGCTTTCAAATTAAGATTACAAGATTTCGTTAAGGTTGTAGGATTTAAAGAGTTAAAAAAAAAAAAAAGTCTACTTGAGTACAGTACCAAAGTATTTGTACTGAAATGACTTCCCATCACCGGAGGGCATCAATAAGGAAGCTGCGGATGGGCGGGGATGTTACGAGGCAGAAGATGAAGCGCATTAAATATCCTGAAATGATGAAGAGCCGAGTGACGCTTCGGCTTCCCGCTGCCACTGCGTGTCATTGGGAATCCATACGTCATTAAAATGATGGCTGGCTTGCTTAGTCGGTCCTTTTTGGAATCATCCCTCTGTTACATGATTGTTATCTTGTGTAAATCTTATCAGGAGACAGCCATGAATCAATACTAATTGCTCGCTCTTTTAAATTAAACACGCTGCAAACAGAACACACTCGTGTGCAGTTCTGATGGTTGGGGGAGATTAGGACGATCTCAAGGGTGTGGTCTCTGTCACACACGAGACGATTGGGCACAAATTGACTTGTTTAGGTGGTTTTCTTTTTGTCTTACGACAGCTCATCAAAAATTGACACAATGAACGCAATGGCGAAAAAAGAATGACAGTGGTATATGTGGTTCAAATGCGGTAGCAATTTGACAAAATCTCGACAGATGTTAGTTTAAAATGTCCCTGGACTATCATCGCGCTCAAAACATTTCAAATCATCTTTCCGCATTAAAATATGGAAAAGCGTTACATGTGTTACAACCTTGAGAAAAACAAATTCATGACATAATTTTTAGTAGTAGGATGTAAATATTAAGCAAATTTAGTCACATTTTTGCTTCAATTCAGGGACATTGTGTTACTCCTTCTGGTCTGCACTTCTTGGCCACCAGGGGGGAGTAAAATACAAACACAGAGGTACAACCAAAGAAGAGTTTCACAACAAATACATTTAGCTGCAATAATATTGGTCATTTTTGACAAACGATAAAAATATATCATTGAAGTGTTGTGATATTGTCTGTCGACGTGTTGTTTTTAATACACATGTAATTAATTGTCTTAGTTTTATGTTAAGTCAGTAAACCTCAGCTGGGAGTGGATTGTCAGATTGTCAACAAATATTTGACAAACTGGCAAATGAATGCTTGCTGTGACTCGAGTTGAGTATTTTTATTTGTCTGTGATCACAAGATAAACCAAGAACGATCATTTGTGCTTTTGTGTGACATATCAAGATCTTTTTTTTTTACTTTGTGTATTATTTTTTCCAGTCATGTATTTGGGTAATAAGTCTACATACGTCTATACATTGGCTGTGCTCATGCTTCATGCAGCTTTGATGCTTTACTGGTGAATATTGGCTGTACCTAATGAAGTGTCCAGTTCGACAATAACAAAACAGTTTTATGCTCAAATAATGTTTGCCTTTGGCTAAAACTAACCTCTTTATTACCACATTTATTGCTTTAAAGCCATAAATTACAGAGACACATTACCACTATATCTCAAAACAATAATGTCTACCCTGCGCCCCGGGCGGGACTAAAATCTAAAGTGGCCGAGTCTACATCCTGGAATGCGTTGAATGGTGGAGACGATTCCATCAAGGTTGGGATCAAAGGTGACGCTTCCTGCCATTTTCCTCTGATTAATTCTGGGTCCTTGAAAGGTCGTCGGTGTACAGTGACATTTGAAGCGCTCATGCCTCACCCCAGAGAGCGGGACGCCAGGGAGCCATTAGGGGCCACGTCGGTGTTTGCCAGCGACGTTTTAGTCGCCGCTACAGCCGCCGCGGGGGTCCCCGCGTCGCACGGAGCAGTATGCGTACACACGTACATACAAAGACTAGCGTGTTACATTCGTGTGCTGCGCATCCCCTCCTCCGTCCCCCGACCTGTTGTCGGAACCGGGTTACAAGCAGACACACTGCCCCCTGGGTAATGAAAGCGCGTTGTGAGCTTGCGCTTGCTGTAAAAGCCAATTAGCGCTTGCCGTTTTATCAGCGTTCTCTGTTGGAGATGCGCGTGCACATCTAATAAGATCCAATACAGGTGCTGCATCAAAGGCAACTTCAAATGTACGTTTGTGGAGGACTGCAAGTTAGAACGTAACCTGCTTCTGCACTCCAAAACAGCAAACGACCATTTTGTTCATGATTTGTACGGCAGGGAATGAAAGCGTGACTGTGAAGCTTCCACATTCCTGAATTTGCAGCTGTTCTTTTGAAACGTGTATTCCATGTTCATTGATGGTGTTTTTTTTTTAATCTCTGTTTGAGATGACTCATTTGAAAGCCAAAGGGAAAATTGAAAGTTTGTCTTTGTATCTAATCTATTTAGCGGTTATAATTTCACTCTATTCCTAGCATTTATTCTTGTGAAGTGTAAATGCAAAAAGGTGAGTTTAATGACTTATACCATTTATGTGCGTGTGTAGTGTGCCAATGTACCAAAAGCATTTACAAACACAACAGGCAACAGGCAACAAGGCATTCACAAAGCAACAAAATCAGCTTATTAAAATGACTACAATAAACACTAGCACATTTACGAACAAAAGATTTAAAGACGTAATGAATGAAAATCATTTCAAAATGGTTCAAAGGCTTTAACAGGAAAAAAAAGTTATTAACCTGGACACTTTTAAGCCCATCCATAATTGGGGCTGACTTTTTAGGCTGACAATTTGCAGCATAACAGCTAAATGATGCTTCACCTTGTTTGCTTGGAAACTTGAGCTCAACTAATTGAGCCGAAACTGCACACCTCAGAACACCACGGGGAATTTAATTAGTAATTCCTTAATATATTCATTTATAGACCAGCAACAGAATTTAAAAAATCTATTCTATAATCTTTCTTCTTGCATCTAGTTACAAACCCCAGTTGGGGTGTCGTCAATAATTTGCAGATTTGCAGGGCTTGGTCCCCACCCTTCAAAGTATTCGATTGTGCTGTAGATGCGTCTCCTTTTCGAGGTAAACAACAGAATAAAGACTCCGCAACCGCTTCCTGTTTGCGCTCAGCACGTTTCGCGCACCCGACTTTCCTTCCCTTCAAACGAACGTCGCGGCGCGCCTTATCCCTGCCTTCAAACGGCTCCCTGGCACAACGGGGCGCTTCTTTGCACCACTCTGAGCTCTTTGATTGCTGTCAAAGACACCGTGCCGCTCCCCCAAAAATACACCACAATGCAAAGAAACTACAGTAGCATGGAAACTCCATTTGGGAACTCCATTTTTTTGATTGGCACTGCATAACCCCTCCCATCACACGCTGGTAGAACAACCTGGCTTACTGCCCTATTCGCTAATTGTTGCACCTCTTCCTCATAAATAGGGGGCAGCAGTGTCTTACTCCTGTCCTGTCCTGAAAATTCATTTAGATGTAGCGACTTTATGAAGCATCCACACATCACCTACTGAGGGTAGTAGGGGACCAAATGAAGCTCTGTGCTACTTACGCCGCAGCAGCTAGCTAGCACCGAGCATTGGCTGGCTACTAGTGCGCCTACACGTTGTGGAGTCGTTCACTAAGTCAGTAACTATTACGAGTATGCCGGTGAATAAGCTACATTTATTACATATATCGTTCTCACAAAAGAGTGATTACAAAAGGCCACGCTAATATGCTAAGCTAACCTAAGATTGACACAGCTAGCGCGTTTGACACCGGAATTAAGTACATGGGTAATGGAGAACACTTTTCATTAATGTTTGTCTGGAACTGCATCCAAGTTTGAATAGTAAAATAGCAGCTAACGGTAAATTAGTGTCTGCACTCTTGAGAGAAAATCTACTCGCTAAACAGAATCAGAACCAAAAATGAATTATGGTATGCCACATTGTATGTCAACCATGGGGAGTGACAAAGTTTAAATTATTTTAATATAATGTAAAATATATATAATATCGCTAATGATATTTGGGTCCTCAATTTTGGTTTATATTTTTCAAATATGCACAATTAATTGTCTCAAAACCAAATTACACCAGATATTAACTGTTGTTTTAATCAATTTAGCTTCAAAATTTTAAGAAGTAAAAACTGTTGACTATATAGAGAATGAAAAATATATATGGATTAATAAAACCCTTACTTCAGATCCCTGAGATTAACCTACAAAAACCAACACTCGCACCCCCACCACATATTTTGTTAGTTAGCATAACTTTGCTTGACTTACTTGAGTAGTAATTTCTGACATCTACAATTAAGAGCATCCCGATAGCTTCAGTTCATTAGGAAGCTTTGCCAAAGTGACACTGATTGATCTAATTTGATTAGCGAAGACTAGCTGATCATTTTCAATTCCCATTAACATTATTGAACAGCAAACTCAATTTGAGTGACTTTTCTTCCGATATTATTGACGCCAGCGCTCCATCTGAGTCGGGAGCGATGAGGAGAGACAGGGAGAAAGGAGGTGGAGTGGTTTTTGTTGTTCTTTAGCTTTCATTATTCAGCCTGCAGCCATGAATAAGTGAATAACAGGAGCCATGATAACGCAGAGAGTTGTATTTTTCATAAAGCATGTCTGAAGACGGACGGGGGAGGAAGCGTGAAAAAAAACAAAAAAAAACACCATCCTCCTCCCCACAAAAAAAATGTTTAAATTGAAAAGCTGGCAGCAGCTCATGCATGACCGCTTCCTCTATGTTGCTTTGCACCCCTCACTGGAAAAGACAATGACAAAATCATAATGCCACTTTCATGAAGAGTCTTCCATGAATGAAAGTCGCCAGTGGGAGAAGGCGTGTTGGTATTATGGTTGGGTGTAAAAGTGGGGCAAGATGGCCATGCTACCCGCACATATTGTTCTGTTTTAGAATTAAATATGAAAGTTGAGGTGAAGGGATGTGAGGGAGAGGCGGGTAGCTTGTTTTGCACAGACGCAAATCAAACAAAAGCAATCCAGGGCACGCTAAAAAGCTGTCATTAACGCAGATAATTTCACAGCATCAGGGCACACACGTGACTTTTAGTCGATCAACAAATTGCTCACTGGCTATTACCATAATCGCTTCATGCTTGGCCATATTTTGTAAATGCCTGCACTATTAATGCCAGCAATTACACGGGTTAAATGCAACTAGGGTGACGGAAGCATTAATCCAAAGAGGGGCCAACAAGCATGGCTGAAAAGCACATTTTGTCATTTGAACAAATTGGAATACCAAACAGGGGTGAAGTCACCCAAATCTACCACTGGTGAGAATTATTTAAGTACATGTCCAGGTATATCTACTTGAGTAGTCATTTTCATAACTTTTTACTTTTACTTCCTAGTTTACTTGAACGAAAATGCCAAGTGAAAATCTCCATTATAAGCTAAAAGTGAGTCCGACGCTAATACATTTGAAGGCGGAAACGGCTCTATAGCGGATTCCTTCTTGAGAACTGATGGCTGCTCGTCTTCAGTGGAGCACCTCGGAGCCCTCTCTCATGAGACCGCACTTCACTGTCAAGCTGGCACCTTCATTAATAGCGGACGCTTAAATGAACACACGTGCTGTCAATTAGCACGGGCAAGGCCAGGAGTAGAGCGCTCAGCCTGGGGTAGTGGGGGGGAAGTGAAGAAGGCGTTCAGACAGATGTTGCACCACCGTGATGGATAATGCTGCGTCTCACCTTGTTTATTTTTTAAAAGCAAGCATGTGCTCAATTGAGTAATTGGTACTTATTCACCTAGCGGGGATGCCATCCATTTATCTTCTTTTGCCCAGAAAATAGAGCAAAGGCAAACTTCTGCTTAACAGCAAAATAAACTTGCTCGTTAACAATGCTGCCCGAATTAGCACTGATAGAGAGTAGACGTCCCAGGATGATGAGTTTTACCTTTTTCATATGCGGACTACAGTAGGCGTATGGATTTACACATGATCTCACGCAGCCATATCGCGCGTCCATCCATCTTGGCCGTTTTCCTGATGAGTTCATTTCCCTCCCATCACCCGTTGCCTGAGCACCCCTTGACGAGCTGCTAGATTCTCCTAACGGGATCCTCTCTCTCGCGGCGCGATTGATCGGCCGCGCGGCAGCCCGTCAGGTGCGATCGATACGTCATTCCTTCAGTAACAAGAGATCGCTCGTACGCCGCCTCTTCCTTCCCCCACTGCCCGCGCTGCGTTTACCCCCCCGCCCGCTATCTTATTATGATTTCTCGCTGCCGATCGATGTGGTGAAAAACAGGCCCACTGTAAAGCACGACACAATTAAAGCGGCGGCTAATCTCCTTGTTGACTCCTTGCTGTCGCCTGCACTCCGCAGCCAGCAAATCAAACACAAATGATAATGAATTCTAATGGGATTCTGTGGAAGGGAACCACTCTGACAATGAAGCAAGCTCAAGAAGCCCCGGTGCGATGCAGGGACCACAAAGGCAAGATGAAGGGTTTAGGGTTTGGATCTTGATTGTCTAGGATGGGGATTGCAGTGTGTTTAGATTTTAGGGTTTTGAGTTAAGGGATTTAGCAGGTGGGTGACAACAAAAGCAACACAAAATCGGTTTTGATTTAACAGATATGAGTGCATCAAATCAAGTTGAAACATTACACTTTAAAATATATGAAGATGCTTATCAAACTGTCTTTATTGGAAAGATGCAAACCCCGAGAGTTTCGTGTTTAGGGTTAGGGGTTTCGGGTTAGGAGTACAGGGTTTATAGACTAGGGCATCATGTATAGGAATTGAGGTCCTTGGTTTTGGGCTTAGTGTTTTGGGTATGGGGGTTTGGGTTCTGAGTTTAGGGTTCCGGGTTCAGTTGGGATTGGAGAGTTTTGGTTTTGGGATTCAAAGGGTTTAGCTTCGAGTTCAAGGGGTATGGGTTAAGATTTTGGGCTAAGGGTTCTGAGTAAAAGGATTCTGGCCTTCAGGGTTTAGGTCATGAGCTTATTGATATTTGGTTTGGGGTACTGCGTTGGAGTTTGGTTTAACTTTAGAAACAAACCAAGTCGGCATTTCCTGTTCCAAACTGTACTGTGGCTCTAACTCTCATCCAGACCTCTACTTTCATGACCATGAATCATTTTTGCCCACCTGGTGGGAGTAAAAATCAACCTATTCCAGAGAGAGAAGCCGAAGCACCTTTAAATGTGTGCATTTGATCACCAGACTGGATTTTAGATCTATTTTTATCTCCCTCCTGAAAGCATCACATCACTTGGCAGAGAAAACGACAAGCTCTGCGCTAGGATGAATTCACAATGAACGCCTGCATTAACAAGGCTAATTTTATGACAACAACGCACTAAGTGTTGAAATGTCATCCTGTTTTAGTGCAATGATTCAGTCAACATCATATTTGCTGTCTTCAGTGTTTGTGGGGAGAGAGAGTGAGAGCGCTAATTTCTGCAATGTCATCACATTAGCATTTGGTTGGCGGACAGACCAAAAATAGACGCTGGGCTAATTTGATCATTGAATCATAGATTTGCCATGCCTGTGCAGTTTGGCTTGAGGTTTGAGAGGTCCGTCTGTCTGCTTGGTGATGCGCTCGGCCGTGCGGGGCGGCAAAGTGGAACCGCACGGGCAATTAACAGATCCCCCTCCACCCACTGGCTTGCTGTGAAGTCTGACATTTAAAGGAGGGCAGCTCGGACCAATCGGTGTCCCTTCTGATGTGTTGTTTGCAAGTCTTTCAATGATGCGAGAGCCGCTAACGAGGCCTCATCTATTACCATTTCAGATGTACTGTAATTAGCGTCGTCGATGGTGGAATGGAGTGCGGCCAAACAAGAGTGGCTCAATATGGGCTCCTCTGTTTGCCACCGGGTGGCAACAGCAGGAGGATGAAGTGGAAGGAGACTCCCTGGAGGCGGAGAAAAAGGTCTGCGGCCAGACGCACGGTCACAAGGCTGACACTTGCTGGCAGCACCAAACGCTTTCAACCACAAGAAAGAAGATCCCTCACCCCCCCCAAAAATATACCATATGTTTATCTCGACACAGCAGTGACCAAACGGGGACTAAATTTACCATTTCAACAAATTACATTACTACTAAGCCAGCTAGTTAACTACCTAGCTAACTAGAGTCGGTAAGTCAGTAAGATCTTTACCAGAAAAGTGTGTGGTTGCTGTTAGTTAATCACTTACTTGACATTGCTGGTGTTAAGTTTCATTAATTAGCTAGTTAGTCAGTTAACTACATGTTGACCTAATTAGTTGGTTAGTTATTAAGTTGCCTGTTAGTTGTTCAGATTCACGAGCGAGCGTGAACATTGTGAGCTTGCTCTTGTACAGTATAATATGTTGTTTACTTTGGTAGTGAACTTCTAAGTGAGACAGACAGTTGGTTAGTTAGCTGGCTAGTCAATGAGTCAGTGAGTTAGCTATAACCTATAGCTTGGTAGTTGTCATGTATTTTAGTTAAGAATTCTAAAAAGTGTGTAATCTAATTATTTTCTTATTGACTTAGGGACTTAGGGAGTTATTGTTTCTTAGTGAGTTAGCTCATTATTGAATTAGTTTGCTAGTCAGTTAGCTAGATAGCTAGGGTGTGAGTTATTTAGTCAGTCAGACTTTTAGTTAGTGATTAAATTATGCAAACAAAATGCCTTTTCAACACAGTGTGACGAGATTGCTGTTAGTGAGACACTTATCTTAGTAGCGAATCATTGAGGTTAAATGTGAGGTCAGTTAGCAAGTTAGCATTTTTGGATTATTTTCTTAATGGTTACCAATTTTGTTATACCAAGGCAGCAAACATTAGGAAGGAACTTTTACTGGAATTCGAGGTTCTGGCGTGATGGATTAGTCAGGACTCAAGTTGTGACCTCGGGTCAATGCAGGGTCGGGTCAGGTGCAGTTCTGTTAACTGTTTTAGCTGACCTTTCACCCCCGTGGGGTCCCTCGGACATAAGGTGCTGGGAGGGGTGCAAGTGTTTGCGTTGGACATCAAAATTGATTTAGGAGATCCTAATGAGCCATTTGTCTCCATCCTGTCTCCCAATGGTACGAATTGAACCGATTTGATAAATCTGAGTGGTCAGATCTTTCTTCGTGAGTCATTTTTGCTTGACACAAAATACTCAACATGGCAGTGAAAACCCAACCAAACCCAAGATCTTCTCCATTCTATCCACCTCACGATTGCTTGGTTGATGATGGAAATGGAGTAAGGAGTGGCCAAGGTACTTAATGGAGACAGCAATGCATGGACCCGAAACGAAGAAATCATTTAATCATTGAGCCTGGAGGACTTTTCCTCTCTCTCAACATCCCTTCCTCGCTATTAACGAGCAGATCGTGAGGTCTGTCCACTCTTGCTCGTGGACACATGCTGGAATTACCAGCCGTGAATCAACGCAACATTTACAGGGCAAATAAAAGTGTCTCCACCTGCAAGGGCGAGCAGACCTTGTGTACATGAGAGGATCAGAGGCCGAACAAAGAATCAAACAGAATAAATGAGAGATAAAAAATAGGAGGTTGCCTGTTTGTGAAAAATACCGTCTGTCTGTTTGGACCAACAGACTCGTAAATGGGAGGCCAAGCATCTGGCCAGGTATTCATCCTCATTTGAGTGCACAAACACAGTAAAAAGCTATTCAGATATAAAAGAAAGGATAAAAAGGACAAAGGCAATAATATTCTAACAGGCCATATAAATTACAGGCATGGTAAAACAATAAAAAGGTAAACAAACAGTAAAAGCTGAAGGGGAAAAAGGCCCTTTAAACATTTAAACACGGCGGCGGGATTTGCCGCCGGGTGACCCGTAATGGCAGAGAGAGGGGGAGGCGACGGCGGACTTATAAAAGCCTCATAAAATACGGGAGAGGGTAACCTCACTTTAGGCAGCCGTCTGATAAAGAGACACTTTGGGAACGGGTGAGCAACGTCGCTGTAAAATCACAACATTCATCTGACCACTTTCTGTTTTTTTACTCGACACAGTTAGAATGAAGGGATCACAATAATAAAGAAATCACACAACATACCATCACAACAGCCACAATCGACTATTGGGCACACGAAATTCCCTGCCGCACAGTAGGGCCAAGCAATGTAGCATTATGGCACCTGCAGCCAATGATGGCCAAGCGGGGCTGTGAAGTTAATCAAAATTCAATTACAATTTCAATCATTACACGCCTCAATTACAAACTTGGCACAATTGTAAACAAAAATAAAAGATTATTAACACTAATTTTGAGTTGTTTAATTACATATATTTGCATGATTCAGGTCATGCAGGAGTAATGTTTGGGTCTTGTCTCATGTCTGGGGTCACGCCTGGGTTAAGTTTGAGTAGAGTTCATGACCGTGCGCCAGAGTTCACGACCCGCTACGTGTCTGTTTTGGTATTGATGTAACAGCATCCAGTTTCAACTAGTTTTAGGCTATATGATGTCTGGACTATGTGATGTCAGGAATCTTTAATGCTATGTGATGTCTAGGATGATCTGTAATACTATGTGATGTATATGATGTCAAGGATCTTTAATCGCGTTACCGGGTCAACAGCCAATCAGAGAATTCCATGTCAGTACTGGTACTCACATGTCTAGCCACAACCAATGAGATTGATTGACTGTCTATATAAGGGTCTGAGAATTGTGTGTGTTTTGCCGGATTATTGCAAGCTGTTCCTTTGTGCGTCCCCGGAGCCCAAGGGGGCTTTGGCGTCCGTGATTCTCGATGCATTCTCGTTGTTTTTCGTTTAGTCAAGTTATGTGAATAAATAGTTAAAACCTTATTTGTGTCTGCCTTGGGATCAAATTCTCAGCACATGACAATATTTTATTTATTTATTTATATATAAAACAACTAATTTAATAAATCTTGTTTGGTCCAAAAGAGACTTGCATAATTATAGTGTTACAAAGAAATGTATTTGTCTTAATATATATATATTTTTTTTACATTTAAAAATGTTTTTCTTTTGCACCAAAAAACAAATGATCATCCTTAATCGTGATTTCAATTCTTATCAAATTAATTGTAATTAATATTTTCTTCATAATCGAGCAACCCTACATCGCAAATCATTTGATCAAGGTGTCAACAACCCCTTGGGTTCGATCAAACTCAGGTACTGTTCCTACTACTACAAGCTCACCAGAATGCACCACTGCAGTACTTGCAGTACTTTTGTGAGAAATGTATATAAAAGTACTTGTCACCGGTTGTGTTATTTAGTACCTATTAGCCGTAACAACTGGAGTCACCAGTCCTGAGAGCAACATTGACTCCTCATAGAGTTTGAAAGTTAGTAGTGTGCAAACCATTTTACCCGACTACAACAATAAACGTCACCACTTTGGAGATGGTGTGAAGATGAGCTTCATTTAACGGCTGTGCGTCTACGAGAGTGGCGGCCTTCTGCCATGACTCCCTAATACCTTTGCAGTGGAGCGTACTCTTGTTTAGAGGTCATTGTGTTTTTCTGACAGGATGTCAAAGCATGTCAAACACTAAAATGCCTCAAAATGGGCGTCCCGTAAAAAAAAATAAAAAAAATAAGGAGGCCTTGGGACCGGACCACTCACCCTCCTTCCATCTCCGCCGTGACAGTCCACCACCGTGGGGGAGACGGTCTAATTTTACTGCTGCCTGACATCCATTCAGCTTGAGTGATGAAAGGCCGGGGGTGCACGTAGGCACACGTGGAGAAAATGATGGGAAAGCGGTAAACTCCAAGTGAGCTTGGCTGTGTTGACAGGCCCATTAACTGGCCTCTGCCTGCCATTTCAGTCTTGTGTCACGCCGGACCATTCCAGGGGAAATATACTGGGCCCGCAACATGGCTTGACCGGCCTTCGGTACGCTCAGGTGCGCCGCCGCAGCCCTCCCACTCGAGCCGCCATTCTTATCCACTGTCTGCTTAGCAATGAGAAAACCAAACTGCTTTAGCGTAATGGGATGCAATTCCACCTGTCATCAGGTGCTCCTCTCTAGAAGGCTTGATGAGAATATGCACAGAGCCTTCGGGGCAAGTTAGAGGCAATGAAGGAGACGCAACCAGAAATTGGGGGAGAACCCCCTCTGGGGATCAGGAGGCCTCCGCTGTGATGGAACCTGAATGAAGATAAATGGACCGCGGTAGTCCATCAATGGAGAAATGCATGTTGGGAAAGGGTAGTTGGATGATGGGCTTGAAGCCTAATTGGTGGGATGAGTTGGATTTTTTTAAGAGGGTATATTATAGAAAAGTGACTTTTTAATGACTTGTATACAAATTAGTGTTGTTCCGATACCGATACTGGTATCGGCAGAAGTGCCGATACTGCATTAAAACAGTGGTATCGGTATCGGTGACTACTCACAAGTAACATGCCGATACCATTAATTCCAACGCTAATATACGATTTTGGATGCAGCATCTTGTGTCTTGCTGGTGCACGACATTCACTGGTATGTGACATGTTCACTGCATGCCGATCTAAGATATCCTATTGGCCCTTGAATGCTCTGAACCAATGGCAGGACAGCTTTTTCATGTTGAGGAAAAAACAACCTTAAGTATCGGTATGGTATCGGTATCGGCCGATACTGCAAAGCTGGGTATCGGTATCGGGAGCCAAAAAACAGTATCGGAACAACTCTAATACAAAGAGTTAGGTTCCCCCCCCCCAAGTTCACAAATCAGTGGCATGCCACATCACACACACACACACACACACACACACACACATTAGCTAGCTCCGAAATGGTTAAAAAAATAAAATAAAAATAGCGGTGACCTCTAGCTGCTGGAAAGAAATCAATCACATGCCTGAATTAAAGCTTAATCACAGCAACAGACATGAATTAACTTGAGGAAAAAACTAAATGAAATGAGTGCGAAAGTTGTCATTTAGTCTTTTGAACTGAAGACATTCTCAGACAATAACAATGCAGAGAGTGTCAACATGCTTCCTCAAACAACAAAACCAAACAGGCACGACAAGTGCCGGCGAGATTGAGAACAGCTCGGGCGTCCGCCATTGGAGGGCTTCCTCCGACTCTATTCAGTCACGGCCCACCGGCAGCCGGAGGGCTTTTTACTGCTGACTGACAGGACTAATCACGCCTGGCCTCTGATTGGAGAAGAATGAGACACAGATAGCCATTAGGGGAATCCATGTGAGAAATGCTTTTAAAGCCTGTCATTTGCTACCAAGGAAACAGAAAACGGAAATGGAAAAATATTTTTTGTTGTAGTCTCGGGTAAAGTCTGAGAAATAATGGCTGGGTCACAGGACTGCTTTTTGCTTTTAAACATGCTTAAAAAGGCTAGTGGAGGATTAAAACGAGGCTAAGCAAACAATTGCATCATTTATTGAAATCCACAGCCGAGCACAATTATTATTTTTTTCTAAAAGGCTAGTGGAAGCATAAAAAGGGGCAAAACAAACAATTGTGTCACATATTTCAATCCACAGCTCAAATAGAAATAGAACACTAAATGATGAATTAATTTACTGGCGGAAAACCGAAAATTGAGTAGAAACGAGGGTTGTGTTTTATTTGAAAAACGGCTTTATTTATTCAACAATTAACCACTGCATATACCACAATTAGGCTTGATTCATTTTCTGTTGGGCGTCTAGAGGATTAATCACCAACATAATTGTCGTCCAGATGTATTTCAAAGCGCTTGTTTAGTACGGGACGTGATGTATTTATTGATATTGCAAATGAGTCGCCGTATTGCATGTTGGTGCCGTGCGAGGCCTCAGGCTGCCTTCGCGGGAAGCCCACACAAAGCAAAGCGAGCACTATCGCATTTTCTGAGAAAATGACGAGACAAAAGACAAAACGGGACGGACAACAAAACCGTCTGGGCTGTGGTGCGGGGGGGGGGTTTGCAGCATGGGGGTCTTTATCTGGAGGCACCATGTGGGAATGATAATGACCATCTTGGATTCAAACGAACAAGCATTCATCTTGAACCCCCGGTTGGCCTCGCAAAAAAAACTCCTAATCCCCTTAACACCCGCAGGAAAAAGGAGGAAAATGGCACTTTGAAGGCCACGCATGGGGATAAGACAAAAGACAAGCCATCCCTCGCCCGCTTCTCGTGACCATTTTAACAAACCCGCGGAATTCCCTCCATCTGCTCGCCGCCATTAATAGCTTCTCTTTCCTCAACATGCACCTTTTAACTGCTTCTCCCGCCCCTTTTACTATCCTTCAATCACGCTAATACCTTTTCCCAAGTGATGAATCATTTCAGTCGTTCTTTTATTCCTTCGATCCTCGATCCATCATAGCAGGAAGTCTGGTCTGGTCTTGTCTGGTTCTCCCCCACACCCTCGTTTCCAAACCCCTGATGATCCAAGCGTCCTCCTCGACGATCCGGCGTTCCTTCTTCCCCACTCCTCCCTTAAAGTAGCCATCTAATCAGTAAGAAGGATGGCACAGGTTAAATGGGCCATTTTAACCCTGTGACTCTTGACCCATCACCCCAATACTAAATACTGTTGTCAAAAGAGAGCGAAGAGCAACTCAATCCAGTTCAAAAGAAAAGCTGCTTGGTGGTGAAACACAGTCCAAACGAACATCAAAACAGGCAAACAAAGACTACAAATCCAAGAACAGGATTGAGACCCTAACTTGAAAATCAATGTCAAATCCTTGCCCAAGCACAAAACAATTAAATTAAAACAAAGCTGGCTTGAAGTTCTAATTTGAAACAGCTAATCCCTATTTGGAAACTTTAACCCTGCACTGAAACCCTAACACCAGTTTGAAAACTGAATCTGACTGAAACCCTAACTTGAAAGACACTGAAAACTGTAATAACATTTGAAAGACAAACACAGGCTTGTAATTGTAAATTTAAACACTAATCCTACCTTGCAAACCCAATTTTTAAGCTTAAACATTTTTAAAACTCCAACTTACGTTGAAAACCCTCAAATTAAATCTCTAACCTTTGTTTGAAAAATACTTGAAACCATAACACGTCTTAAAACCATAATTTGTTTGAATCCAACCATTATTTGAAATCTTAATCAAAACCCTAACCCAGCATTGAAAACATAATTTGACACCCTGACCCAGGCTTGGGACCATAACATGAAAACCCAATACTGGCTGGAAACCCAAATGTAAGAAAACCCTAAAACTAATCTTAAATAATAATTCCCAAACTAAACCAGGTTCGAAACCTTAATAAGAAACTAACTTGGACTTGGCTTGAAAATTCATTTGAAATCCTAACCCCTGCGATTGGCTGGCAACCAGTCCAGGGTGTACCCCGCCTACTGCCCAAAGCCATCTGAGCTAGGCTCCAGCATCCCCTGCGACCCTTGTTAGGAATAAGCGGTCAAGAAAATGGATGGATGGAAATCCTAACCCCAAATTGAAACACTAACACCGGCTTGAAACACAACTTTAAAACCAACCCTTCTTCGAAACCCTCACCCTATCTTAAAAAAAATAAAATAAAAAATACTTTGAAACACTTAAGTCTGTCTTGAAACCCTATCCTTGTTCGTTTGTTAGCAATGTACAAATGCACAAACAGCATTGAGCAGAACTAAACCGAAACAAAGAGGCAACAACGCTTTGCGATAAATGATTAAAACCTCCCAATAAAAACAGCGAGAGGCCACAGGGTAAAGGCAACGCGCTTCTAGCCGTGCGCTAAATCTGATTATGTGTCAGATGCGAAGCCGCCAAGCAAAGCTAAGTGACCCGACGGATGAGTAAGTGGATAAATAAAGGAGCGAAGATTGCGGTGGCCGCCTGCCACAAGCGCCACGTTATTTGTGTACACAAGCTGCCGCGCTGCCACGGGCTTCGTTTCCACACTCGGCGCAAATTACTGTACGTTCGCGCGAGTTCTGCGTCGGCGAGCTAATTGCACCTCGGTGAGCGCTCGGCTGCTGGAGTGGAAGATGAGGTGAGTCATCAGGGATGCAGATGGAGATGCCAGCCTGCAGTTTCTCACTCGCACACCACAAGTTTAGTAGAGACGAATGGTCTCCGGGGGGGTTGGCTAAAGGGGTTCATGTAGCATAGAAAGCAGCCATTAGAGACCCTGTATTTGCTTCCTTGAACACATATGCGCTCCCATCCTATGGCCAGCCAATCTCTATGTCGATCATGTACTCTAAAAACACTTGGGTCAAAAACAACCCAAGTTTGGGTCAAAATGTGAATGACCCGCTGTTGGGACTCAATCTGGCCCAACTTTCTTGGTTGTTTTGTACAAAACGTCTCAATATGTGGAGTTGTTTTGTACAAAATATCTCAATTTTGGGGTTGTTTTTTACAAAACACCCCAGAAAGTTGGGTCGAATTGACTTTAAAACTCAGGTCAGTCCATTTTTGATTCAAACTGGGTTATTTTTTACCCGAATGTTTTCAAAGTGGATCGAGGAAAAAAGAAAAGCTGTGAAGCTGTAGTGAAACTACATGGAGGCTCCCGCTATGACCCAACTCTAACCATAAACACTAACTGGATTAAATGACTGAGCAAACGTCCCGGTTTCAGGTTTCAGACTGCACTGCGGTCCTAACCCTAACTTTACCTCTCACCTAATTTCTTAAAGAGAATGGGAGAGATAAGGGTAAATGTACCACATCAAAATGGGGCTTACTGTTCCAAAGTGTACCACAGCCCTAATCATATCCCTTACACCCTGAAACTCTAAACCAACCCTAACCCCAACCCCAACACCTACTGGACTGAATTGCTTTGAAGATATGTATTTCACAGATTCCAAATAGTCCAATCCTCCACCATAACCATCTAATCATTACCCCAACTTCTACCCTAACCTAACTGGAGTGAGCCACTCCACAACTGTGGCTACTATGTTCTAAACCATACCATGGCTCTTACCCTAATCCTAAACCTTAACCATAATCCCAAAGAAGAATTGACTCCAGAGGGGCAAAAGGATGAAAATGTAACAGAAAGAAGGGACATAATAGATGCCATGCATGCTCACTATTTGTTTTTCCTTCCCTGAAAGCAAGTGTAGTCCCATCCTGTCGCCATCCACTCTCCATGGCGACCACTGAGGTAACCGGATAGCACAGTGTTGGCTCTCACAGCAGCACTGCCAGACCTCCTCCAGTCCCGGTCTGCCCTAAGTGCCAACAAACACAAGGAGCTCTCTTTCTTACAGCGGCCCTCGTGAGAGAAGCTGGCAAAACAAACACTCCCTGCGCACAAGGTCCGGCCAGCGAGCCGTGTCGTTTCTTGAAAGTGAGACGAGGAAAGAATGAAAACAAGTACGGATGATTGCCCCTCGTTGCCGAGACATTATTAGGCGTCATGTAACCATTAATTGAATTGCGGTCTGGTTGGAATATGCGGGCTGCTGCAATTTTTCTCATTAGCTGGACCCTAGCATAACGTCAACGCTGGTTGAAAATGTGCTCCCAAGATGGAAGCTGATGATGGGGCCCAGCGGGTAATTGGACTCGCCATCCTCTCATTAAAGGGGGCAAAGCGATATAGATGAGAGGGGGAAAAAAGTTGCGAGAGTCAGAGAAACGGTTCACTTTCTGGGCAGGATAAAAGCCTGCTGTTAAATAAACACCTCTCACTTTATCCTGACTGTTTGGCAGATAAACAACATTTGATGTTGCTTGTTACCAGCCACTGCGGACATGACTGTCGGAGGGCAAAGGCCAGGGAGCATGGGAGCACTTCGGCGAACTGGTTAACGATTGCAGGAATGAAGCAATCCAAGGTCTCCCATGTTTATTTGGACCACCAGAGGCAAATCCATCTTGTGTGTTCTCCTTGCCCTGTAGCAGTAATCCTAACCCTTACTTAGTAAATGACACATGGATGTGTGTGTAGTCAATAAAATGCAAAGGTGATGACATGGCATTGCCAAATAGAGTCTGGTTGGCGGTTTCCGCTGGGTCTGGACATGAAGTGAGCAGAGGAATTTGTGTCACAGCGTAATATTCAAATAAAAATTAACCCTGATTCAACTCAGGCAATAATTTCAGGAATGCATTGTAGCTACAGTTCCTTGCTAAGCCAAGTTAAGGAAAAGGATTAAAATAACACACCAGTCTTATTCCGCTAGGATTCTTAGCCTGGTCCTGGCCGAGTTTAACACATTCATTGCCAGACCAGCAAAAAATGCATCATTTGACGTCTTTTTCCGTCAATGGCAGTGAATGAGTTAAAGCTCTAGCTTGAGTCACAGAGGAAGTCCAAACTCGAAGAAAAGCACATGGCCGTGTTCACACTCGGGAATTCTAAACAACTTCTGGAGAGTTTACAGCTTTTATTCTGACAGTAAAAAGCAAAGTGTGGTTTTGGCACGGACGCCAAGCGCTTTCTACACGGCTGAGCTGCAGTCTGCTACGCGAGACAGAAACATTTCAAGCCGCGAAAGCGCGAGCGGGGAAGACGACAATGAGATGAAAGGGTCAACTGAGAAATCCTGATGACTTCCTCACTAAAAAAGAAAAGTCTGCATAGCAGATTTCACGCAGAGAAATAGGAATGGAGATATACATTTCTCATCCACTTTTATCTTTTCATTTGATTAGCGATGACAGACAGCAGCCCGACCGTGTCACCGCCTGTTTGCATTAGGGCCAAAGCAAAGAACCCCTGATGGGTTCTGACTCTGCGGGGGTGACGTGTTCCCATATCACCTTGCGGGATACTCAGCATGAGGGCACATTGACGAATACAATAACTGGCAGGCACACTCAAGCTACCTTTAAATATAAATTGAACACCTCCACAGATACCAAACTCTGGCATAAGCAAAGAAAGACGCCATTAATATTCATGCACTATTCATATACAGTACTTCATTTGAACCCTCCTGTTTACATCCATTTAGGATTATCTAATTGTTTTACTTCAAAAGAGGTCAATCTACCCCAAATGAAAACTGTAAGGTTAACATCGTAACTTGTGATTTAAGAGCTTAAGCAATTGTTTATGATTCAAATTTAACATTAACAAATGAGTAACCAATCAAAACCAGAAATCTACATTTCAATTGTATTGCC
Organism: Festucalex cinctus; assembly: GCF_051991245.1. Taxonomy (NCBI): domain Eukaryota; kingdom Metazoa; phylum Chordata; class Actinopteri; order Syngnathiformes; family Syngnathidae; genus Festucalex; species Festucalex cinctus. The sequence goes on along the minus strand of NC_135423.1, from coordinate 8,782,396 downwards.
TTTGTGCCACTTGCCAAAACTGGATCCAGAATCCACATGTAAATGCCAAAATGTTACCCAAAATACACTCAATGTCAGGAACACACATGCAAAGAGCTAAATCTGTCTGACGCTGGAAAGACTTGGGCCACTGACAGACTTGGAAGGCTTGACGCACACACACACAAAAGATACAGGGTGTCAGCACATAGGGAAAGTCCAAGAAAAAGAGGGTGATGGACATCCAAGACTCGCTGCGCTGCCTGTGCCAATAATTACAAAAGGAGCTGCTGAAGCATGGTGTTTACTGATGGTCATTTACAGCCTCTTATGTCATCAAATGCCTTTGGAGAGAAATAAAAATAAAATACTTCTGGTTTTATTAAAGGCTGATTGTTTCTAACAAATGTTAATCACCTTCCGAGCGCACTTTAACGGACCAAAAACTGAGACCTGAAAACTCAGTGCGTCAATTTATAGATACAGATGGAACCAAGGGGGGCCTTCATGAGCTGCTGTCAGACTGCAGTCCAGCAAGATGGAGACTTTCTGGATCACCTCCCTCCCTCTCTTGGGAGATAACGCCAAAAAAGGCAACAAGGGGGAGGGCAGCGAGAATAATACCACAGCATGTGAACCAGACATCGGATCTGCCGGACAGGGAGGATTTATCCAGAAAAGTCAAGCTGGTCCCAAAACAGGGGGTATAGCTATGTTTCCACCAAGAAATTCTTTAAATTTCAATTGTCAAAAAAATGACCAAACCACTTATTGGTAGGATTCTGCTGGGGTGGTACAGTACCAATCACTACTGAGCTAGCAGAGTGAAATCCTAAATTGATTTGACTATGTCAGCACATTGTTTCAATGGAAACCGGCCTATGCATCACTTTGTAGAAACACAAAACAAATTGGGGTTTACTGTTCCAAACTGTACAGTGGTTCTCCTAACCCAAAACAAATGGGGTATATGCCACGGAAGAGGCGGGCCTGTTTTTTGCACAATAGTTTGTTTCCGGTTCGGTTTGAGACGTGTGGGCTGCGTCAAAAATACTTGTGCTTCCGACCTTGTGGCCCTGGGTTGCGCGTTCGCAACCCGGACCGGAAATAAACTGATTTGCAAAATCACGTCTGGGCCATATACCCCATTGGACTGAACTACGTTGATGAAGCAAAGTGTACTGGTGGCCCTAACTCCGACATCTAACCCAACCCGTACTAGACTAAACCGCTTTGAAGAAACATGGCTTGTAGTTTCCAAACTGCACTGTGGCCCTAATGGAGCACCTTAACCCTAGCCCCTAAAGCTAAGCATAACTTTAACTACATCCTAACCAAACTGGCCTCAACACCTTTGGAGAAACCTGTCTTATAGGAATTCCTGATGTGAAAGTGATGCATATTTTAAGGCTGTAATGGAGCAGGACCCAAGAACCAGAACCTGGCCTCCGCGGGGCCAAGACTACAGGGATGAACCAGCTGTTGAGGGCGGAAAGATCACCGCAAATAAAAGTTTAACGACTTCTACACGACACGGCACAACTCCGTCCTCCATATGGAGCTGCGGGAGGCCGTGCTTCCTGCTCTATCTCTGCAAAGGGACTCATCAAACCTCTCAGCTGCTCCTCACTAATGGTGTCCATCTGCTGCCAAGTAACCCACCCTGAAGAAGGATTTGCAATCCGGATAGCCTCCGTGACTGCTCTCGAAGTGCCAAATATGCTTGATTTGCTTGATTTCATTGGGTCTTTAACTTTCTGGCTCTTCTTCCCTCTGCGTTTCCCCCAGGATCCCAGCTGGGCTTAAGCACACACTAAGGGGGTTGTCCTCTGAACAAATATTAACTCCTCATCCAGGGAGGATTGAGTGGGATTCTTTTTAAAGTGAGTAATTGGGGAGGCAAAAGAACGTATGAGGGGATATCCTATTAGCGACATTAACTCTAAACCTATTTGCCCTCTTCAGCCTTTTGCTAACTGTCACTACTGCAGGTTCTAATCCAACAAGTAGAACAGAGCAGCCAGTTACTCACACATATGCAAATCTATTTTAAATGGTATTCAAGATTTAGATTTACTTACCTTTAGAGGTCCAAGAGCATCGTTGACAGGGGAAAGGTATCAGTGGCAGACATAAGGGAGAAATAGAAAACATGGGATTAAAACAGGAAAACTTACATTATAAATTCTTCAGAAAATAAACAATATTGCAACGATCACATTCCCACGTGTGCATTCCGTGCACTGCTAACTCCTCTTCCTGCATCACCTCTCCCTCTGACACCCGCTAATCCCCCGACCCCTGACCTCCTGAGGAAATGCACTCTCTCAACCTTGACCATTTTCCATTCTTTATCCCGCCTCGATATATGCCCGGCGGATCCCTATTAGCCATTATCATTCCCTTTATCCGCATCCAAGAGAAACAATTTAAATTCCCGTGCACTGACATGCACTTGCGGGCTCAACGCAAGCGTACATAAGCTGAAAGGTGCTACATGTTGTAGACGGAATACCCAACAGTTGGAATTGGTTCTTTGTGGCAGTTCTAGACTTAATGCCACGCCAGGAACTCCCATATGGATAATACTTTTTTCCAGATGATGTTTGTTCTGCATGTTCCCTCAAACCCAGTTGGTGATGTCTGCACATTGTACCACCTGCTCAGAGACCGATGCCAGCGTATTTCTATATGGATGAACATATGGTGTGTCTAGACTGCATCTTTTAGTGGCTGGAAATGCAGAAAAATGTCCACAGAACCCCAAAACCATCACATTCCATAAGCACAACTCTTCGACGCCATTCTTTCCTTTTTGCTTTGAAGTTGTCATCCGTTACCCGAGCAGAGAGGCTGGCCCTGTACGATTATGAGAACATAATAAGAAGTAGCTCTCTCCATTAAGGGAGACATGAAAAGCCGAGGCAGGAATAAAATTGTTCCTGCGAACTCAGTGGGCTGTGTAAGCTCTTTGACATGTCAGAAACATGATTTGAAACAGTAGCACTGCTCCACGGAGGTGGAGATTAATAGGGGGGGGATATTCTACTCTGTTTTTTTTTTTGGTAAAAGGTGGATAGTCTTGTAAAACAAACTGTAGTTTGATTGAGCCAGGAGTACGTTGAATCTTTTCAAGTGCATTGTCAGTAGCGTAGTAGCTCACACATAACGGTCACTGAACCTTATTCTGATGATGAGAATCAGATCTCACTGAATGTGCTCTTTCACACCAAGATTAGCTTAATTTCCAGTCAACCGATCAAGCTACCTATTTATCCTTAAAATGTCTAGTACCAGGGCGGCTGGACGAGTGGTTAGCACGTCCGCCTCCCAGTTCTGAGGACTCGGGTTCGAGTCCAGGCTCCGGCCTTCCTGGGTGGAGTTTGCATGTTCTCCCCGTGCCCACGTGGGTCTTCTCCGGGTACTCCGGTCTCCTCCCACATTCCAAAGACATGCATGGCAGGTTAATTGGGTGCTCTGAATTGTCCCTAGGTGCGCTTGTGAGTGTGAATGGTTGTTCGTCTCTGTGTGCCCTGCGATTGGCTGGCAACCAGTCCAGGGTGTCCCCCGCCTACTGCCCAGAGCCAGCTGAGATAGGCGCCAGCACCCCCCGCGACCCTTGTGAGGAATAAGCGGTCAAGAAAATCGATGGATGGATGGATGTCTAGTACCCACATACCTAAGTACCCACCTACAAAAATAATAAAGCTAATAAAACTAAGATGAACACATTATATTTACAAGTATGTTCTTTACTAGTCAGGCCGTTTTCGGGATGCATCCACATGTATTTTCCATACTATTCCATATTACTTTCCACAGCTATTTAGCCGCACACAGCAGCAGCGATGCCACGACCGCACGTTGGCCATAATGCTGCTCTCCTACCCAAAAAAGAAGAGCCGCAAAGACGGAGAGGAAACGGCACCACCCTCATCTCATTTCATGCGTCTCTTCCCTCAGGCGGGCTGCTCGAGCTGAAGTGAGCAGAGGTGGAGTGCTGCGGATTTGCGTGGAAAATATCCGAGAGGAAGCTGCTGGCCTCATCTCTCTCAGGTCAGCGTACTAAACACTATTTGGCTAGCCCCCACCATTCCTAAGTAAGGATAACCAATCAATTCTGATAGCCCACCCCCCGCCCCTCCCCAGGGCAGCCACCATCCTGGACGCCGCCAGTCCCTGCTTTTGCCCGAGAGTTGGAAGCTTATGTGCTGAGAAGACTGCAGTTAATTGCTGGAGATGTGACCTCGTGCAGTCGGCGGGGGGGATTTTATTTGGAGTTGCTGCGGTTGGACGGGGATTCTGAGGCCGATTAGCTTTACAATGGGAAGGTATACAGTCCAACTTTCCTGTGGGACTGAGCAGATAAGAGCTTCCTATTAAAAGGGAAAAAGGGAAAAGCTGTGGATTTAAACCTCCGGTTATGTCAATTGGAGATGTAACCCTTATCCACAATTTATGCAGGTTGAAATACGTATGTGTGTGTATTTGACATATATGAACGAAAATGAGAATGAAGGTATACATTTTATGAATCAGACACGTCGGCCTTCATTTTTAACCTCCCTCAGTACGTTAACTCATTTGCTCCCAATAACGTGTAAATACGTTTTTTTTTATGTTTTAAGTGTCCCAAAGACGGATTTATACGTTATTTTGTTTTTTTTTTATGCTAAAGCATACAGAAGGCTTTGATGCAGCCTCTCAACTACAAAGAACGGTTGCAGAAATGGTAGTTAGCAGGTGGCAGCAGCGCAAAGGAGATCAACCAGGGCCATGTAGAAAAAAAGCTCAATTACTTACAATTTTAAATAGATTTGTGAAAACTGATGAAACTTGGCTCTCTTCTAATGCTAATTGCTGCAAAACGGTAACAGATAGAAACATACTTTTTTTTTTTTCCTGATGAAAGAAGAGACTTTAATCTTTCTTTTGATAGGTGCTTTTATAGCAATTGAACACAATATTCTGTGGGCCTTGCAAAATCAGTCAAAATTCCGTAAAACAGCCGGGAGCGAACGGGATTGTTTCTGTGAAAATGGATGGCTGGGAGCGAATGAGTTAACTCTACTAGATGACTTTGGACCGTGTGGACAGGGGTTCAAATTGCAGTCAGTGTGAACGGAAGCAACCAGTTGGGTCCCTTGGCAAGACCCTTTACACTCTCCGCCGTTTCCCAGCCACTGTCGTCGTTGGTGGGTTGTGTCAGGAAGGGCATTCAGCATAAAAAACTCTGCCAAACATATCATGCAAATTACTCACGGTGACGACCCCTGACTGACAGAGACAAAGCCAAAAGTCAAGCAATATATTTTACGATCATTTCACATTGGCCTCCTCTTCTTGTGAATGTTCATTTAGGTATTCCTCTTTATGTCATGTGCTTTATATAAGCTCTTAGATTTTGACTAATTGTCTTAATGTTGATTGTTCTGTTATTCACATTTTGATATTTGAATGCTAGCTATCAAAAGAAGAAGCAAAACTAAGAGATGAACAGAACAGAACAAATGACTGAAAAAAAGAAAGCTGACTTCCTGTAGCTTCTTGAGACTTTTTTTTGCCCGTGTAGTCATGATAGACACTTTGCTAAGTCAAAGTACCTCTAGGGGCTGAACTTAGGGAAAAAAAATATTGTATATTTTCCTTTTTAAAAGCACTTTTTCTCGTTTTTTTTAATTCGAAGCAGGTCAAGCAAGTTGACAGGAGGGTTACAAGACAAGGTGACATCACTACACTTGTACACACCCTTGTTTATGTAATCTAAGGGAGCCAAAATAAAGCACAACATCCATATTGAGCCAATTATCTTTGCTCAAATATGCAAAAGTCAACTTCAAAGAAAAGAAGATGCATATTTGTTATAATGACATGTTTTCTCCCCCAAATCCTGCTCATGAAGGCCCAACTGTGGCGTGTGCTTTTTTTGGGTCTTGTCGCAGTAATTAAACGAGAACCCGTGATGTCTTTGCTGTTATTTTTACGCCAGCCATCCGGGCCAGGATGCTACAAGGCCAAGGGGGGAGACCACAGCGAAGCGTCTCGCTCGGTCCACTGGTGGTTCCTGGAACCAGCTCAAATACAGCTCGGCCACCCTTCTTTCCATCCTTGACTTGACTGGGGCAACACGATGGCGAGTCATTCGCTCCGACGGGCCACATTGTGCTCTGACCTTACAACGGTGTAATTTTCCACAATGAAGAAACCAGGCCTACGCACGCTCCCCAACTTCTTTACTCTTTCTGCTCCACATCTGCTTCTGTGCTGGTTATTAGTGCACACTTAAAATACACGTCCAAAAATAAGGCATCTGCACATGATCAAAGTCTCTCTGCTGTGGTTAAAACAAAGCCGAGACGGATCCAAGTGAGGCACACAAAAATGTTTATCCTGAAGTGAAAGACACAAAGTGGAGGAAGGAAGCTGACAGCACAAAAAAAAAAAAAAAAAAAAAAAACTTGCCATGGTTCGTAAAAGCAAAAAAGCAGAAAATAGAGTATTTACACGCAAGTCATTAACTGAGAATAAGGTGAATTTGAGGGTGCCTGGTGCTCATTTGTTTGCGTTAAGACTCCCGCCTGCGTCTCCTCTCGCAATAATAGAATATATTTAGCATGTTAACGCTCGCCTTAACACACACATGCTGCTGCGCCAAGGTCAAAGGTGAGGGAATGCATAATGAGGATGAGCTCTGCAATGAAAATTGCCGCAAAATAAATATATCAGCGCTTTGCTCGGCGATCAATTCCCCACTCCCACTGGGCCACACTATTATACTGAATTAAGATAACACTAAGCTATATGGGTTGTATTGAGCCAGCAACGTGAGATTCCAACTTTAACATTTGAAAAATTATGTTTTCAACTAAGAAAAGTTGATCGATTTCTGGGGGGTTGGGGGAGCGAGATCGACAGTAATAAAGTGCATTAAAATGACACTAATTTGTATGTGTCGTGTAGGGAATTATTTAAAAACTAGTTTTAATGTAGAAAAAAAAACTTTGGGCATATCTTTAATACAGGTAATTTTATTTCAGCATATCAGAGCAATCAATTCATCACTTCCACCAAATAAATTTGAGCAGCATAGGATTTGAGACTAACACAGATTTTATTGGATTGAACACTTAATCCTGTTCTCATTTCTCAAAAAACATCAATGATGTTCCTGGGTCAATTCGGCCCAACTTATCCAAAAGTGGCAGAAATGGAAATAAAAAATATTGTTTCTGTTATTAGCCATATCATTGCAAAATTATTTGTCTACACAGAAGAAATTTGTGAGGGTTGTCCCAATCTGATCACATGATTTTCAGCTGATCGGTATCGGCTGAAAAAGATCAGATTCTCAAATTGTCTTAAGTTTCTTTCTTGATTTGAAACATTGTTGATTTAGAGTGATATAAAAAGGCATCATCTTAGGATACCCTTTATTTAAATTACAAATAAATAAATGTATAAATAAAATAAGAAATTGGAAATCCGCAGATACTCAAAATCAAGTGACTCAGACTCAGGTGCAAAAAATGTGATTGTGACATCACTACAAAAAACTAATACTTGGTTAATTTGGCCTACAGCATAACAGCATAACCTGCGATTGACTGGCAGCCAGTTCAGGGTGTACTCCGCCTACTGCCCGAAGCCAGCTGGGATAGGCTCCAGCACCCCCATGTTCCTTGTAAGGAGCAAGCGGTTAAGAAAATGGACGATGGACATAACAGCATAACGTATGCCCGTTTCTTCCCCTCAGTTTTATTATGTTTTTGGGATGTCTGCATTCAGTTTCATCCCAAAACATAAAAACATTGACCATATGAACGTGTTCGGCAATGACATTACTAAAAACTATTATAGTCCAACAGTACCGATAATAAAACCAGAGATAATGGGCATCCCCCATTTGTGGCGATGTGGCTCAGGGTGTAGAGACAGTCATCCAGTAACCAGAAGGTCGCCTGTTCAATCCCCACTCTCCCCAAAAGTCATGTGTCATGTGACAAATAAACATCTGACCTAGCAATCCAAATATGTAATGACTCCATTGAAATGTAAAGTGGTGACAAGCGACACATGTTGTGTGGTATTCCATACAGTCCTCGCTCAAACCCTTCAATTAGCTTGCCAGGACCCCTCCCCAACCACCGGGCGCAATAGGACAGCATCAAGTAGTGACGGGCCGCCTGCCTGCAACCCTCCAACAAGTCGCCACAATTATAGACGACTACCTGCCCTGCCGGACACGCCCACGCTTGAGCGCGGGCCTCATTATTTCCACTGGCATCCACTCGACCATGAGTTGCAGTGGCGGGCCAAGCCGTGAGCACTTTGCGGAAGTGAAGCAGAACCACAGGAAGCGGGGAAATGTTCCAGTGAATCTGCTGTTTGGAGAGCCAATTAGATTAAAGCAGGGCGGGGCTGCGGTTAAAGAGGACCAATTCACAAAACATCTGCTGCCAGAATGCCAAAGTATACATGGTGAACTTCTGCAGCAGCAGACAACCTACTTGAATCAATCTCGTATATAAAAGCTACATTCAACGGAAGCGAGCGCCATCTAAAAATAACCGAGGACAAACGGCGCGATTATTTGCCGCGTTTGGCTTTTTCCGCAGCTGAAGCCTTTTGCTTGGCTCGGGCACAAAACCTCCAGCTGTGCCTTTGCCACCATATGCATGAAAAAGGCCCATCAAAGAACATATTTCTTTCATTCCAGGCAATTTCCCTAATCCCCGATGAGCTGCAGGGGAGAGGAAAACATTATGGATGGTTGGTGCGGGTAAGCAGGTGGTGCGGAGAGGGGAATTTTGCTGGGGAGCTGCTTGCTGTGTGTGCATGTGTGAGCGTGGCTTTATCTCGATGTGTTATTTTGGAGCATTTCTGAGTTGCAAAACATTTTCGGGAAGACATTTGCTCAAGGAGAAACATCGAAGAAGTCCGAAAGTACAAACCAAGGATTTGGAATCGGTGTCAATTCTGTTTGTCATTCTTGTGAATGTGGTCATGGTACAAAGATTTAATACAGACAACTGGACTTCTTAGAGGATGTCGCGCAGGTGTGAGTATAAGGCTTCTGGACTGAAAATATAAAATTAAAGAACCCTTTTAGATGAAAGGTCTACAACGAACAAAGCGTTTGGACATGTTTTGCTCCAGGCGAAATAACTAACAATCATTAAGATTTTACCCAAGGCCTATCGCTAGATTCTCAGTCATCAAGGTCCAACAGCTCAACAGAGGCGAATAAATGACTTCCTGGTTGTCTAAGAGACACCAATATGGGAGTCCATGTCTCAGACTCTGAGAACCGCAAACCCGCATGTTTGAAATGTTTGCCTCATCAAACGCACCTGATTCACCTGATTCTAAAGATCAGTATTGTTATCAGGCTCCTGCAGAGCTGGCCGATGTACTGATCATTTAAATTAGGTATGTTGAAGGAGGGAAACATTTCAAACATGCAAGACTCCTCGAGGAGCAGAGTTTGAGACCTTTGGTCTACAACAACCTCACAGATTTGTTCATCCAAATGTCTTAACTCACTCCTGATCTGACAAATTCTTGTCCAGTCCCTCTGCTGCCACCTCCAACCTCGGCCCGCCAGCCAACATAACCAAAAACAAAAGCTTCTTATCCTCCAAAACAAATGCAACACAATCGCAAGCTAGTACCACGTCTGCATCTAGTTGGAGAACTGCCAGTGTTTGTTAGAGAAAAATGAAAGGTGATGGCCGATGACTGGTGGATTTTTCATGTAGTTGAAGTCAGGGTGGTAGTTGGTTGCGGGGGTGCCCTACGGAAAACAGTCCACCCAATTTCCCCCACGTCACCACCAGCGAGCTTCTGACAGCTCTGAGATGTGAGTGGCAATAACGAGGCACGGAGGCGGAGTCCACTGTGTCAGCATTTTCTTTTCCCGCTCTGACAAACCTCTGGCCTCTGGAGGGAGGCAAGGAAGGGCACAGAACACAGGGAGGGAAAGAGGGAGGGTGGTGGTAGAGGGGGGGCGCCAAGGGACAAGTTGCTTTTTTAGCAAGTGTCGTTGCAGGGCAATCTGTGCAACACTCGTTTTATGTTTGGATGGTAAATGTTCGGGCAGGGTTGTTTTCCATCTTTCCAAGGTCAGCTGCGGTTTCCACATTCACATCGTAATAGAGACACTTAATGTTTTAAGGCCCGAATATGTGGGGAAGCACTACAACCCTCAGAGGGTTAAGAATAAATCATTCCCTTTTGGATTTGAATAAGACTTTTTCAGTTGGGACTTTGCATTCTAAAGGTCTAAAAATGTTAGGACCTTAATTGCTGTAGGTGTGAATAGTCATCTGTCCACCTGCATCCTGTGACTGAAAGGTGACCAGTCCAGGTTGTAACAATTTAGCACCAAGTCGGTTCTCACATAGGATAAACTCCATTGGAAGGGAATGAGTGCTTCATTGCATGTTGACAAATGAGCTTGGCACAACAGCTGGGAGTTATGGTGCCCACCTATGTCTCTCTCAAAGTCCATAGGGACCAGGTTGAAATCCTTCTCGGATGTAATTCTAGTAAAGTAAAATGCACCATAACAGGACTTACTGGGACTCGAATCGGACCATTTGGTTGGAAGATGCACGTCTACCTGAATGGGTTAATAGGCCAGTCAACGTTTTAGTGCTGACTACATGTGTTGTAACATCAACCATCTCAGCCTGTTCTTAACCCCAACCATTAGTATCCCCTGAGTTATACTATGCATCTTGCACCAAAGCAAGCCGAGATCAGCTCCAGCTCACTTGTGAACCTCAAGTGGACAAAGGGTATAGAAAATGGACGGGTGGATTAGGAGTGCCTATAGCAAAAAACAAAGCAAACTAACATGGAGGTCAACTCGGAGTGCAGATAATGCAGTAAAGCGATGGTTGAGACAACGGCAATTATATACAGAGCTGCTCCTCTTCTTCCACGCATGAAATAGCAGCTACAAGGGAGTTTCCATTACTTATTGGCAAACTATCTTGGCATTGACAATAAATAGGAAGGGAGGGGGGGGTTAGCGGGTAGGAAATGGGGGAAAAATGAAAAATGGCCAACTTCCAAGTCTCCTATCCTTCTCTTTATCTGAACCCTGGCCTCACACTCTGCCTGGCTGGCCGCCAGCGAGACTGATTTATTATTCCTGCATACTGGTTGCATCCTCGAGCTGGCGTCTCTGCAGCTATATTGCATTCTGTGCTTCTGTTTCATGTCGCAAACCTCATTACTCACACTGTCTGCATGGCACACCGCATGCATCTGCCTCTGCTTCTACATCAGCAAGTCCCTCTATATGTAATAACAAAGTCGTCAAATGAATAGGAGAGGTTGGTTAAACCTCAAGGTAAATATGCTGTCAGATTGGAGTTCAAGTCCTTTGATTTGGGCCACATATGCATCTGAAGGAGATTTTTTATTTTTATTTTTTAATGAATTATAAAAGCAAATTAAATAAAAATTTCGATTCCCGAGAAGGTTGTTTTTTGGCTTTATTGTTAGTTCTATAGATCCCCTTTTAACTCATTTGCTCCCAATAACGTGTAAATACGTTTTTTGTTTTGTTTTAAGTGTCCCAAAGACATATTTGTATGTTTTGTTGTTGTTGTTTTTTTATGCTAGAGTATACAGAAGGCTTTGATGCAGCCTCTCAACTGCAAAGAACGGTTGCAGAAATGGTAGTTATTACACAAACGGCCAGAAGGTGGCAGCAGAGCAAAGGAGATCAACCGGGGCCATCTATAAAAAAAAAACAAATTACTTAGAATTTTAAATAGTTTGTGAAAACTGATGAAACTTAGCTCTCTTCTAATGCTAATTGCTGCAAAACGGAAACAGATAGAAACATACTTTTTTTCCTGATGAAAGAAGAGACTTTAATCTTTCTTTTGATAGGTTCCATGCTTTTATAGCAATAGAACACAATATTCTATGGGCCTTGCAAAATCAGTCAAAATCCAGTAAAACAGCCGGGAGTGAACGGGATTGCTTCTGTGAAAATGGCTGGGAGTGAATGAGTTAAGGACATCATTCTATGTTGGCAATATTTAATATTGAAAATCCCATTGACATGTTTTGGAGAAGATTTGGTCAAAAATTGGATAAAATTTGGTTGAGTGAGTAAAATGACAGATCAGAGATGATGACGGACTTTCAGGTCCACCACTGGCGAATGACACAAGTTCACTGACACGCCCACCTCTTCTCAAATAATTCACCAAATTTTTCTAGCATGTCAATCCTGTTGATTCTGACCAAAAGTGTTTCATTTTAAGATGGTTCAGCACTGAAGAGAACCATACATTAAATTTGTGACTTCGCCACCTAGTCGATTGTGTAACTGACAGTTGTTTGCATCATAGCACAGCTGTTTTTCAAATGGGGGCAAAAGACTGAAGAACCCCAAACTGTGCAACCTGATCACTTCCACTTGCCATCAGAGACCCTGATATGAGGTCTTAGCCTGGGAATGAGCAAGCAGGTGCTTGGGAAGTACAGAATGGTCACATATGCACATCACTGCAATGAGATGTGGCTTGAGGAAAGATAAATCTCTAGCAGGATGACAACTGGTGGCTATGACAGACTGGGATTGTCATAAACTGCAACCGTTTTGACCCCAGTTGAGACCACGCGACACCAACCGCTCCACCCCCGCTTTGTTCTTATCCAGAATTTTTCCCTTGCATACAGACATGCAGGTACGGGCCACCCTGGTCAGTTCTGGAACTAATGTGCTAGAACGGTCGCTGCTCATATCAAAGTGAAGCTCACTCCGATGGTGGGGAAACCCCCCTGGCAAAAACAGGATTGTGGGGGGCGTCCCTGTGTGTTTTAGATCACAGAGCAATCACACTAGGAGTGCAATAAGCTCCCATCATGACAAGAACCCAAATGAAAACACACAGAATCCATGTGGAGATCAATGTGGGATATTAAAGCATGTTGATTTCCTTTTGAAGCTTCCTATGAGCAGATTTGTTTGGTCAGATTTCCATTGAACAAGTGTAATATGCGTTAGGAGGGAGAGTATAGAATCCAGTCCAAAAGCCAACCACGAGCGTCTTCTCTTCTAATGACTTTTTAAATCACCCATGACACTTTAAAACCGGCACCCCCACAATATCCCGAGCTGCAATATTAAAACCAATGCTGGTAATCTTATTGGGATGTTTGACGACTTGCATGATGGCACCCATCCCCCTTTTCATCTTTTTTTTTTTTTTTTTTTTTTTTTTTTTTTTTTTTTTTTTTTTTTTTTTTTTTTTTTTTTTTTTTTTTGAAGAGCTCAGAATTGTTCATTCGGTAGTCTTACCGATTCAACGTCTTGTCATCATTGCTCTTTTCTTTTTTTTTTTTTTTTTTTTTTTTTTTTTTTTGTGTGTGTGTATGTGTGCGTGCGTTTGCGTGCGTGCGTTTGCGTGCGTGCGTGCGTGCGTTTGCGTGTGTGCGTTTGCGTGCGTTTGCGTGCGTGCAAATACTTATAAATTTATACTCATTCATTCACCTAAAACCTTATAAATATCCCATTACCCTTCGCCTTAACCAGGTACTTCAGAATCTTGCCAGAGTCGTGAGATTTAAATGGTCAGGAGACCAGAGAAAAGGTCAGAAAAAAAAAGAAATAAAGAGAAAAGAAAGGTAAATCAAAGTGACATCCAGCACCGACCAAACACTTCCTGCCTTCCCCATGATTACAAAATCAAAGTCTTACGCCAACCCCGGAAGCCTCTAAATTCCAGCAAATTTAGCGAGATCTCAAGAGCCCAGAGGAAAAACTAAAGAGAGGAAGGAGGGAAGGATCGATAAGGCAGAGTGAGATCAATAGAAGCCAGTACATCCAATCCATCAAAGTGAAGTCCAGCACCAACAAGACCCCTCCTTTTCATCTGATCCCGGGCCCCCTTACAGCCTCTTGCTTACCCCCTGGAGAACATCAGATCCCGCCCAGATTTGCCCTCGCCCTGACACTGGTTGCTACTGGTGCTGTTGCCAAGGTGCTTTTGTGAAGAAATTGCATTACACTTCTTCAGATATTTATACTGTTTGAGCGTTGAAACATTTCTGATTTATCGCCGCGCTCTGTGAAGGTGAAGTCAAATGAGGTGTCAGCACTCATGGTGCGAAATGTACAATGTGGTGCAAGGGCACACGTCAGGCTGATGGGAAGCTCGGTATGAGTCGGGCGACAAGGCAACACAACAGGTTTTCTAATTAGTGTAGCACGATGTCTTCATAATGACAGCTAATCACCTGAGCATGGCAGCGAACATACGGCGACGGACGGGCGGCCATACTGCCTGAGCAACAACCGGGGAGGGGAATAAAAGAAGGGAGGTAAATGCAAAAAAAAAAAAAAAAAAAAAAGGCTTTCACAGCTAAAACATGCATGAAAGAATTGCGAATTGTGCTTCTACTCTCAGGTGGCGTAGTTAGGTGTTGCACCTCGGATTAGAGGCGGCTCTAATTAGCCCGCTGGGCACCGCTGGGAGGGGGAAGGGGCCGGGAGTTGTCTTGCAGTGACAGCAATTTCCTGCTCAAATAAATCATCCGTCCTTAGCGCATACAGTCTCAACATTTGTCAAGTCATGAATGCCAAATCTTTCACCGTTCGCGATATACAATACATATTTAGCAAAATTGGATGATGGCTGTGTGGTTGGAAGTGGTCTGCAAGCTTCACTCCCTCAAAGCACACAAATAAACCAACAGAGCACAATGCAGTTAGGGATACACTTGCACTAATAGGATCTGATAAAGGAGCTTCATGAATAAAATCCAATTTAATTGACACCGTCAAGGTGACATTAGTCATTAGTAGTACCAATCGAAGTTGCAGTCTAATGGTACTTCCATCTAGGTGGTGAGTTTTTGTCAATGTTGAGGCCTCCAAATTCAACAATTCATACGGTGGATAATAACTAGAGCTGCGAGCAGATGCAGTTTGAAGGGCCCTCACAATCCTGGCCATGTTGGGGTACTTGCACGTTAGGGTACTAACAAAAAATGGACATTAACCCTCCGAAATATAAATGTTTTTGACAAAAACAGCATAACTTTTCTCATAAATGATGCATCACCACGATAAATAAAAAGCTTTCAATAACTTTTAATCTTAAACATCTTTAGATTAAACACCCAAAGTTTGATGACGATCAGATACATTCGCTAGGAGGAGTTAGCTAAAGTATGACCTCAATAAAAAGTGGCACAATATTCCAAGATAAAGTCACAATCTCTTCATTTTCTTTCTCGGGCCCTAATACTATAATATGAAAAACAGCAATTCTAGGAGGGCTTTGACACTGCCTGGGCAGGGTCTTAATAATTGGGTTGCTTTGCTGCTATCACTCCCACAAGTGTGTTGCCATAGAGAGAGAGGCACCGCTGGTGATATCATGCTAGATGGGCGTGTAGAGGCTTGTCATCCTGCCCCAGCTTCCAACTGGTCCATACAAAAGAAAAAGGGAAACCTGTGCTCAAAACACTCAAGGGAACATCCGACTCCCTGCCACTTTCCTCATTTCCGCATTGGATTACGCAAGCCCGAGACACCAAGGGGGCAAGGGTGTGCATGTGCGTGTGATTGTGGGGGGTAGGAAGTCAAATCATGTCGTCAGGAAAAAGCCGTGCATGGCTCAGACGGAAGCTGCACGTCTGCAAACCCACCACTTAAGCGAAGAGGCACGCTGAGATTCAGATTGGAAGGCTTCAAATTATACCCAAGAGCTGGCAGCTTAGTTAGACGGGAGGGATTAACGTCGACTTCACATCAAGAGCTTTTCTGGTTGCAATATCCAGAAAAAAAATAACATGCACACGCACATGCAATTACTTGAGTTGTCCTCAACTCGAGCGGCGAGCTGGGACGGTAAAGGCAGGCTGCCAGCCGCGTGAAGACGGTTCATAAACTCCGGAACAATACTTGGAATTGAGGCCATGCAATCCCTGGGATTCCCCCTGGAGACTGGCGCTGGTTCAAAGAGCTCACCAAAAGGCTAGAGCACTTGTCTGCACAGTAGTAGATACAAATTCAAACTTTAATATTCAATGGGGAAGCCATTGACAAGGTCAATCAACAAGGTTAGATTACGCAAAAAAAAAAAAGAAGCTAAGCTGCACGTTGGACTAAGTAGGAAAAGCCTAATCTCCACCGAACACCAGGGCGGAAAAAGCCTGGTAAACATCTTGGGATCTTTTGCTAATCAACCCCCACCGTGCCCGCATCTCTCGCTCTCCATGGGGCCGCACGTGTCTGAGCCACCATATTGTCATTAAAGACCGCGGTGTAGCGGAAATCACCAGGATCACATCCCGGGAGGCCGGACCAGTCCGCTGAGGACCGGCCATCGCGGTCCCAGCTGTTGTGCTGCTCACACAAAGGCGCAGAGAATATATATATATATATATATATATATATATATATATATATATATATATATATATATATATATATATATATATATATATATATATATATATATATATATATATAAACTAGGTGTGTCAAAATTAATGTGTTAATTTAAAATTTCTCGCCACTAATTTCTTTTAACGTGCAACTAGTAACCGGCCCTTACTTGGAAAGCCTGTACTGGGGCAATTCCAATCGCAACGTCAAAATTAGCAGTAATAATGCATATATTTGTGGAGACTGGGGTCAATTTTAAAAATTTGCACAATTTTAAACATTACGTAGCTCTTAACTCATTCACTGCCTTTGACAAGTATACTTGTCAATTGTATTTTTTAGAGCGGTGCTAAATGGGGGCGAATCTGAGCATGCTCCACTGTAAATATCAAACTTGGAAACAACTTTACTGATGCCCAACCACCGGTAGATGACATCATTGCCCCATTTTATAGGAAATAAACACAGTTTCAGAGTCCATGGGAGAAATGGCTGTATTTTGGCAAACCTACATTTTTCTGCTGTCAATTATAAAAGAACGGGACGGGACAAAAAGTAGGGAGTCTATTCTGTTATTTGGTAGATTCGGTTTATATATAATTATTGAATGTAATATCACGTGAGTACTGGAAATGTAAAAATTTTCTATAATGACTGGCAGTGAATGAGTTTTAATATGGAAAGAAAAATGCACTGAGCTGTCACCTATGTCTTACAGATGTCATCTAGTGGCAGAAATATGAACTTAACACAAATCAATCACACTTGTTTTTTTTACAGTAGAGTACATCTTTTTAATTTTAACTCAATTTTATATTGCATATTTCTATTAGTTTACCTTTTTTATCTATTTTTATGTGAACAAGAGTAAGAAAAAATATCTTATTGTACATTTTGTTGTACATTCAACACATAACATTTACGATTAATCGTGAGTTAACTATTTACGTAATGTGATTAATTAAGATTTACAATTTTAATTGCCCGACACACCTAGTATATACATATATACAGTATAAGAGTAAGGATTAGGGTTAGGGTTCATATTGGACAGGGATATTAAATTTTGGCCATAGATTTATTGTCATTCAGTAAAAAAAAACAAAAAACAAAACAGATGTTTTCACCGAACGAAATGTCAAAAATGCATGTCAAAAATGCACAGCGCAAAATAAAACACAGAATGTTTAAAAAAAAAAGTTATACCATAATTTCTAAAGGATTAGGGTTACCAACAAAAAACTGCAAAAAAAAATCTAACCCACATATATCACTTGAGATCTTAAAAAAATCCAAAAAGATGGTTTAAAGCAAGATTTTTTTTACCAGCCAGACACGACAGAGTAATTGATTCCAAGCTGAATAGTCTGCTAAAGACGAAGCTTTAAGCAGCCTCCTGTCTGCCTTGAACTACTGGTAGGATGGCTCTCTGGTGGATACAAAAAAAAAAAAAAACTGGAGGCAGGGCCTTAAGAGGGTAGCACTATAATCATTTCCCTGTACATGTGCGGGAGATGGGTTGCATCTGGGTGGTCGGTAAGGGGAGGAGCTGGGGGAAGATGCATCCAAAACGAGGGGGCTTTTCTGTGTAGCCTGACAGCGCCTGTGTGTCTACGGCAGATGGACTATTGTCTGCACAGTCCCGGGGAGTGGGTGCTCAGAGTCGTCCTTGTGTGCCCGGGGTGGCCTATTCTTTATCCCGTACTTCACCTTTCTGTCCTCAGCCCTGGGCTTTGTACCATACATCTCCTTTTTTTTTTTTTTTTTTTTTGTCTTTTATTATTTCCAGAGAGGAGGTCATTTTTCTCAGTTGGTGTTGTCTGAGGAACAAGTCGGAAAGACAGCGCAAGGATGCTGAGTCGGAGTGTTAGGCGGTTCGTCCGTCCCCAAGGGACACAAAATGATGAGAAGACCAGCGCATAAATCACGGGACGAAGACAAACAACCGTGTGACAATGTGGTTGAATCCAACAGAGACCACCAAGCATATGCACCCACATCCCTCGTGGATGGCTCAGTATGACAACTACCTGCTACTGAAAAACCAAAGAATAATAATATCACCTACTATATTTAGGTACCCTGGTCAACTGGGGTTCCAAGATGACCATGGGTATGACGTGTGACCTAAGCCACTGGTGGCCACTCATTGGTCAAACATTTTTGAATAAAAATGAGGATGCACAGTTAGAAATGATAAAATTAAACTGGTGCTAATCTGGACACTGGATCCTAGAAATGATCCTTAAACTTTGAAGCAATGCATCGTATCATCGTAGACGGCATAGACGAAAGAGTTTTATGATTCAGCATCACCATCTGTCTAGGATACCTGCTTCCAATCGGATTTGTACTTTTTTTGTGCGTGTAGGAGCCTGTCTAATTACAAACTATAAGTCTGGATCTCACCCAAAAAAATAGCCCCTTCAAAAAAAAAAAAAAACTTCCCGTACACTTTCTTAGACTTTCTTCTTCCTTGGTACGTTTCTGTGCTTCTTTTTGTGCTAGAAATTCTCCTCCCAGATTAAAACTTGTCATCTTAAAATATCTCTGTTAAATTTGAAACGTACTTCTGACACAGTAGTTTGGTTTGTCTCTGGACACTGCAGTGTCAAATTTTCTTGTGGTCCTCACTTTCAATTACGATAAATCATCTCCTTGACATGGATGACGCTCACAAGATGCTTGTCGTCGTTCATATTTGTTGTTTATTGGCATCTCAAGGAGGCATGCTTTTTGCAGTTTCCTGTAACGAGGCTCCAGAATTGTCAAAATCTAATAAACTAGTAACGTATTTTCCGCACTATAAGGCGCACCTCATTATAAGGCGCACCTTCAATGTATGACATATTTTAAAACTTTTTCCATATATAAGGAGCACCGCACTATAAGGCATTATAAGGCGCACCTTCAATGAATGACATATTTTACAAATTTTTCCATATATAAGGCGCTACAGTAGAGGCTGGGGTTACGTTATGCATCCATTAGATGGTGCTGTGCTAAAGGGAATGTCAACAAAACAGTCAGGTAGGTCAGTCAAACTTGACAACGCCATTCACTCCCAAAATGAATAAACAGCTGTTTTATTATTTTCTCTGAGGTAAAGTATTAGTATTAGCTAGCGATCCAAGATGGCGGGATCTTCTGCGCATGCGCGTCACCGATCGTGCAGGGTCACCGATAGCGTCTTGACAGCGAGACCTGTTGCGGCTCAATATTGATCCATATATAAGGCACACTGGATTATAAGGTGCATGGTCAGCTTTTGGAAAAATTGAAGGCTTTTAGGTGCGCCTTATATTGCGGAAAATACGGTATGTAAAATCCATTTTTTGACACTCTGTTTTTGAAGCTTCTGGCTTGTAGAAATGTCCGATGTTGAAAAATGCGTTAATAGACGCTGATTGAGAACAATGATCTGGCAAGTAGATGTCATGAATTGCCGTCATGCATACGAGCACAGCAGCGCCATCAAATCAAAGCCGCCTCTTAACGATCAACCTGGAAACCCAAAATCGTGCGTCACGGTGTCCTATACTTTTCTCAGCCCATTAAGGAAGAATCTGTCTCTACTTGAGCCATATGGTAGCATTTTTCTGCCCCAGTGTGGTTTTCTGTCCCTGCTCTGTTAGAGCCATTAATTACATCACTACTTTAAAGACAAAGTATATCAGGGTAATTCAGAGTGATCCATTTACTGCACAAGAACACCAAAGACGTTAAGGTCGGTGTCCTATATCTCCCACCACCAAAAAGATCAGATGAGATTTTGTTATAGGGAGGAAACTCCCATATAATTCTAGTTTTGAAGCTAACAATAAAAGCCTGTGAGGTTGTCTACTTGAGTGTTACAAGGTTGAACGAGGGGCCTCGAAAAACAATCCTCCAACGCCTGTTCACACCTTGAATCAGCAACGACCCGGCCAGGGAAGTTAGCTTATAAAATAAATCCTGGGATTATTTATGCCTCCCTATAAAAGCTCCAGTTAATTACAGCGTTTCAGACTTATAAATTACAGATTGTAAAGCTCCTGCTATACTTAGAGCAGGAGAGGCAAGGCCTGCCTGGCGACTTGCAGGAAGGGCAAAGAACAAGCAGGAGCGCAGCAGGATGAGGTCTCGTCGACTGATGTGGTCCACGGCCTGGCCCTTGATGGCGGTCCCAAAACGGGGCCGTGCGGTGTGCCAGCCGTTATTAACGACGTCCCTCTGGAGTGTGGTGGCGGCCATGTTGTCTCAATCAAATGACCATGATGGGATGCAACAAATAGCCGCTGAACTCGGCGTCATTGTGCTGAGCTAACGCTGACGTAATGGTTCAAATTTGGGAATGATCAATTTCCTTAAAATACCGAAGAATGAAAATATATTAAAAGTCATCTGCTTACAGATTATTCTTATTTTTTTAACTATACACCTACGGTACTTAAAATATGGTTCAGATACAGATTATTTTATTTTGTGCAACCACTAAAATTAAATGAATTCAACACACCATTTTTTCCATCCATCCATCCATCCATCCATCCATATGTATCCATCATCCATCCATCCATCCATCCATCCATCCATCATCCATATGTATCCATCCATCCATCCATCCATCCATCCATCCATCCATCATCCATATGTATCCATCATCCATCCATCCATCCATCCATCATCCATATGTATCCATCATCCATCCATCCATCCATCCATCATCCATATGTATCCATCATCCATCCATCCATCCATCCATCCATCCATCATCCATATGTATCCATCATCCATCCATCCATCCATCCATCCATCCATTTTCTTATACTGCTTTTCCTCACAAGGGTGCAGTGTAGGATATTTTTGACTCTAGTATAAAACAACTTGATTCTATTTGAAACTATTCATACTTCTTGGTATGACGAGGTGCAATTCTCAGCATGTTCCTTGTGTGCGTAATGTCATCCTTAATTACACGTACTTGTGTTATTTGCCATTTTTTTTAGCATCAAAGGAGAAAGGAAAAGTTTCAAGTCTCCACTAGTAGCTTGGTGGAATGTTTTGACATATTTTCATAGCTTTGATTGCGGATTTGGTTTGTGGCTCAATGTAATGAAAAGTTAGATGATTAAATCTGCCAGCAACGATGAACGGTCTTTCGACCAACATTAGACGCTGAAGAGAGAGAGAGAAAAAAAATATTTTATTATCTATCCAATTTGCTATTGTGAAAGATTTTCTTGATCAAGTCCGACATATTTTGGCAGAAACGACCAAGTTCCTTCAAGTGTCAACATCTGGTGTACGATGCCAAAATGACTCTTGCACATTTATTCGCGAAAAAGTGGGATGAGCAGAACATGCTGCAGAATTTTATGCCGCTCATCTGACATACTTCCATCAATGTCTTGTCTTGACTTGTTCAGAGCCCATTTTCACCGGCAAAAACATATCATACATAAAAAAAAAAAAAAGTAGTCCAGTTCTCAGGCACGTTGAGGCATGCCCAACTGGCGATTTACCACTGCCCGTACTTGAGCCCTAACAAGCGTAAAGTCTTCTTAACTGTGGCAAGTACTGAAACAGTCTCAGAGAGGCAAGAAGCAAATAAGCAACTGCGATTTTTGTTAACAAGCCACATTCACCAGAACTGCCTGACGTATTGTCTATCTTATTGATCACCTCTTTGCGGGGGCCAGGCCGGGCTGTGGCGGGCAGACAGTGGGATGCTAAAGAGGGTTAATCCCGGTCATCTCTACACTCATTATCTGAATTATCAATGGCCTTTAGCAAGAAAAAAAAAAAAAGCCACAGTGCAACATGTGCGGACATAAGTGAGGTTGCGATGTATCGAGGGAGATTAACCGCCCCCCCCCCCAACTCACTCACACCACCCCGCTAGAAACACCCTGAAGCTTGGGAGCACCCCTGAGATGCCCCTGGTGTCAGAGGTCAAGCCAGTGGTCAGCTTTAATGCACTGCAGAGTCAACTCCATCATGTGTTCATTTTTTATCACAATGACGTGTAATCACACGGGTAGAAATAGCCGGAAAGGCTGAATGAATGAAAGGGGATGCAGTTTCACTCTGGTGCTGTAGGTGGCGTTAATTTATTACCACTAGTGTGAGCAAGTTTTTGTTTTGTTTTTTTCCCATCAGGGCCATGTACCACTTTTCTAACGAGTCTCTACTAGTTAGCTAATTAACGAGCTAAAATGATCAAGATACAGTGAAGAAAATGAACTTTCAGTTATTATTGAACTAACTGTAATTTTTGATGATTTAAAAAAAAGATCCACACTAAATTGCATTGACTATTTGTGAAGATAACGAAAAGCTGCATATGCTGAATAATTTCAAAGGTTGACTTATCCGTGCACTGTGCTGTTTTTGAGTGCCTCTGTACAGGTCACGGAGTCCAGCTGAGGTGCAGTTTGTGGAGGTCAGGCCTGCCATTTCTCATTTGCACACATGTGGCCCTAGGGCCCGCGGAGAAGGCGTAAGGTGCGATGTTACACCAGCTCAGGCCGCCGATGCCGAGTCGAGAAAAAACTCCCTCAGGTGGAGAAAAAATACTCGGCTCTACGGGGCATCTTTACAGGCTTAGCATAAGACTCCACTAATCTCGGGGATTCTACCTTGCTTAAAAGCTGCCGATTGACTGCATCTGTTTCCAAAGAATACATACACAACAGGTGGCAGTTGCTGTAAAACAAACCTAATTAAAGCAGAACGGCACAGGAATTTTTATCTTTAAACCAAAATGATCGACTGGGACCTGATGTTTTGTTGTGAATGATATTTGATGGTTTTTTTTTTAGATTTTTTTCGTGTGTTATGATAGACAAGATCATCAAATTCCTTGTTGAGGGAACTGTAAAACTTGTGCCGGGATCTACTTCTTGAGTTTGGGGGCATCACTAAAATATATTCACTACACCAGGAAACACTCACTTAGGACTGTGCAATTAATCAGAATTAAATGACTATTTTAATTATTACACTCCACAATTACAAAATTACCATAATCGTCCCAAAAACCCCCACAAAGATTATTAATACTAATTTTGAGTTGTGTAGCCCCTTCAGATTGCAAAATTGTTTCATTTTTGCTTATTTTGACTCTTTTTTTCCCACATAAAAACAACATGAAATTGTTTTTTGTGGGTTATCTCATGTTTTTTTTAGTTATAGTGAACGTGAGGATAATACGGCTGTAACATGTGGCAAACATATAAGCAACATTTTTTAACATGAACATCATGCAAATCAACTTGTGATTGGTTATATAAGATTCAATCATGAACCAAAAGTGTTGAAATCATCCAAATTATGCATTTTATTGGTTTAAACACGTGAATATGTCATGTCCACTGCTCTATAGGTCTGACGGGGTTAAATTCATATATTTGCACCTTTTTAAAATTTTAAAATAACTAATTTAATAAGTTTTGTTACATCCAAAAGGAATTTGCATTATTGTAGTGTTTCAAAAAAAATATTTGTCTTAATATTTGTTTTGTACCAAAAAATAAAAAATAAACAAATGATCGTCCTAATCGTGTTTTCAATTATTACCAAAATAATCATGATTAATATTTTCTTCATAATCAAGCAGAACTACACTCACTGGCATTTTTTCCCCTTTCTTTTCATATTGCCCTTTTCTGCAGACACAATATTGCTGTTCACACAAGAATCTCAAATTAGCAACAATGCAACGTGTCACTGAAGGCAACAGTCTTTGACACCTCCTGCCCCCCCCCCCTATCCCCGGCGCTAAAATGACCGACCCCCATCCCTCCCACCAGGCAGTTCGATTCTTCAGCGGCCTCGGGCTGTGTAGACCCCTGGCTCATTAGGGGGTGCTGACAGGTCCAGTCGTCACCATGATCCCTCATCATTAAAGCATGTAAATCTGCCTGTCACGCATACATACACGCATGCCACTGACACATACGTTTGACAGGGCGGGTGGGAAGGGGCTTCCTTTCACATTCACCTGAAAAATTAGAGGCACTAATATCAGTGTCAGCAAGGAGGTGCTGCTCATACATATGGGCGAGGAAGTAGAATTATAAGAACTACTACTAAGGACAAATTTGGTGTCGCAAAGGGGTCAACAGACAAGAGGACTTATGGCCAGAACCATAATTACAGACTTTCTATTCTTTAATTAAAACAATTTAAATTTAAATGTTGGAAAATGTGGTATTCTTCAGTCAAGTCACTCTGGACTATAAGTTACATTTTTGGGGGAAATGTATTTGACAAAAACTGAGACCAAGAAAAATAGAGCTCACACTGGCACCCAAAATTCTCATTCCATAATCTTGTTGACAGCAGTGAACGAGTTCTGGTTAGATTTGAAACTTCCACTTATTGTCATGACTCGAGTCATGCAGGAGTAATGTTTGGGTCTTGTCTCATGTCTGGGGTCACGGCTGGGTTAGGTTTGAGTTCATGACCTGTTAATCTAGTTTCAACTAGTTTTAGGCTGTGTGATGTTATATGATGTTTGGAACGCTCTATAAGAACTATGTTATGTCAGGAATCTTTAATCGCGTTACTGACGAATCTTTTATGCTATATGATATTTGTTGATGTCAGGAACTATCTGTAATTACTGGGTTAACAGCCAATCAGAGGATTCCATGTCAGTACTGGTACTCACATGTCTAGCCACAACCAATGAGATTGACTGACTCTCTATATAAGGGTATGAGAATTGTGTGTGTTTTGCCGGATTATTGCTCACTGTTTCGCTGTGCTTCTCCTCTGCCCAAGGGGGGCTTGGCATGTCGTGATTCTCGATGCATTCTCGTTGTTTTTCGTTTAGTCAAGTTATGTGAATAAATAGTTAAAACCTTATTTGTGTCTGCGTTTTGAGATCCAACCTCTCAGCACACGACACTTATAAATACGGATTTTTATTTTTATTTTTTTGAAGATGGCTTACCTTGACTCGATTCAACCAGGGTTCCACCGAACTCCCCAACATCTTACAAATTCACAACTCCAAATAAAGTGCATTATTTTGGTGTGTGGCAAGTTTGTAGATAACTCCTGAACAGAAACTGATCCATCCATCCATCCATTTTCTTGACCGCTTATTCCTCACAAGGGCCGCGGGGGGTGCTGGAGCCTATCTCAGTTGGCTCCGGGCATTGGACTGGTTGCCAATCGCAGCAGAGACTGATCAACACAAGAAAACCTAAGCTATGTAGTTCCTCTCTTTGGTACTTCTGAGAGCAAAATTCTAAAAAAAAAATAAAAAATGCTAATTAGTGTTACAACCTGCTAACCGCTAACTTGCTAACAATGAAAAATATGATTGTGTGGCTCCTGAACAGCAAGATTAGCACTGACACATCACAAAAGGTATCCAGGCACGTCCACCAAGATCATTACAGCAGCTAAATTACAAGTCAAATGATTTGAAACTTAATGTGGCTTTAAACAGACACCCCCACACGCCGGAAAGCAGCCAATACAAAAGGCGAGGATCTGGAGGGGCAAACATCTGCTGGGTCCCCACTGAAAACTGACGCATGTATAATTCACACCGGCCCTCTCCTCTCCTTTCCTGCAGCCATGTAAACCAGCCCAGACGCGGCATATGGAGACCCGAGCGGGAGCGGCTTGAAGACTGGCAAAAAAATACCGAATGAGACGCCACAGGCGGCCGGGCCAATGTCGAGGGGCTGCGTGGGCCGGGAAGCAAGCAAACAAGTTGGCCTTGTTGATTTTACCGAGTGACAAATCGTTAACGTACTGCGGGGAAACTTACAGCATTTTTTTTTAAGCTATTTTGGTATGTTGATGAAAGCTCAACTGCAATGAGCGACTAATCAACTCACAAGATGGAAAACAAAACAAAAAATGAGAGTAAAGAAATGGAACAAATGCGACTCACCTGATTGTTGACATTTGCAGCATCACATCAGGGAAACATGAAAGACAGAAAAAAGTACAAAAGATTAGTTTAATTAAAAACTACTTTTTAAAACTAATTTAACTGTCTTGTTATCTTGCATGTCAAACTGTACCGCTGTGCAAAACTCAAGAAAAAACATTTTCAATTAACAGGGGCAAAATGGGAAAGAAACCTCTGCTGTCCTTCTTCTTTTTTGTGTTTATAAAAAATTGAACAGTGCATATTATGAAGTTTGCATGGTGCGATAAAAATATTGGTGTAAGGGCAAAAATGTTGGGCAGATTTTTTTTATTTTTTTTTCCCCCAGAATTTGCAAAATATATTCCATTGAACACACACACAGAAATAATGAGGATAAAACTACATTTGCTGCCATGTAAAGAAATCTAACAGAAGGGTTGAAGGTACCGTCAAACATGTATTAAGTCTCATGTAGAAGACCTCGGGTTCGAGGTGGCCGCTATTTTTTAGAAGTTGCTCAATCCAATTGGTGTTTTGAAGTGAAGGCTTGTATTGCACGCTAGGGACGGGGTGTGGCTTAAAGTGGGTAGGAAGGTCGATTGTAGCCGGCGCTACGTGGGAGTCTGATTCCCAATCTCGCACCTGCCGGCCTTTCCTGTCTATGCCTGCAGCATTAGCAAATGAAAATCTGCATGTGGTCACCTTCTGTTTCCTCTTCTGCCAGCCAGATGTCGCCGCAAAGACCTCCACCAAGGACAGACTTTGACAAATTGACTTGTTAGCTCTCCGGTTATTTGTTTGTTGCCTTGCTACACCGAAATCATACAAAAACGAGACTGTTTCAAAAACGTTTCCACCATTAATGTGACCTCCAACAATCAGTGCAGCACAATTGAATCTTATAATATATTGTGTAATATTTTTGACAGAGGGCGCAGAAATAAAGAGCTAAAATGATGTTGATGTGGTTGCAAAAGTGTTCACACCCCACTGGGATGTTACTGTGTTCAGAATGAACCAATCACACATACTTATGTCACATGAGTCATAAGCACACACCTGCCACCATTTTACATGTCTCTGGATTACCCCAAATAAAGTTCAGATGTTCTAGTAGGCTTTTCATGACATTTTTATTTTTTATTTTTGCTTTGGAGCAGAAGCCTCAAAGGTTTATATCACCCGAACTGATCATAATTCACTCCACCTTGACTAAGGCCAAGTTCCATCTGAACTAAAACAGCCCCAATGCACATTTAATGTCAAGCTGACTTCTTCTGGTAATGAGTAGGTTTGAATATAATGAAATTAGGTCCATCAAGTTGATCCTTGGTCTCACTGGACTATAATATTGTTTTATTTCATGGCTCAATTTGACCCACAACACAATAGAAGGGTTAATATTGAACATCAGAGGCTGTCAAGTCGATTTACGGTGCATTATTCTTCCGGGTGATAGCCGAGTGACAAATCTGTGCACCCCCCCCACTTCAAAACATCACACACCCACAAACAAACACATGCGGACACAGTCATTCTGTCTGTCTACGTGCTTATCAGGCTGTCAGTCATTCACCAGCAGCACAACGCTACAAGCGCACCGGCATTGTTCTGTCATAATCTTGCCTCAAACTGCTAATTTTACTAGCGGCTGTAAAGTGACTTACTTGAAAAGATAGCAAGAGAAGAGGACACGGGCAAACAGATAAAAAGGCTGTGTTGGATAATGGCGAAACAGTGGCCTCAGTGTGCTTTAAGCACTAAATAAATACACCCAAGGACGGCTAATGCAGGTCGGCAGGGATGATATTTGATAAGCGCGCTGAAGTAGATGCTATCAGGGCAGCACGCTACTGAGAGAGAGGCTAATGCCAGGGATCTGCTCCACTTCAACCGCCGATGCCGCCACTCGCCCTTGTCTTGTAATCACTTTGTTTGGTTAGCTTAAGTGGAACACTGCTGGCTTGACATTGCTTTGATTTTTTTTTTTTTTTTTTTTTTTTTTTTTTGGCGTAGCAATTCATTTCTGGCTCTAATCTTCACAAGTCTTTGACAAGTTGGGCCACGCGCAAGTTCAAGGTCCAGGACTTGCATCAAATCTGTTTGTATGTCAAAAAAATAAATTTTAGCCAACTATATTGAGGTTCTCTATGGAGAGCTAACATTCAATTTTGTATATTCCTGGTTGATTAAATGTGTGTTTATATCAATTCAACTTTTGAATGTTTATTCATACAAATTCACTGGGAAAATTTCCAAGCTGTTATGGGTGAAGTTGACTTATGTTAAATTTAATAAATGCTAAATAAATAAATAAATAAAATCATCTTTTGACGTTGTTTGTGTCTATTTTGTAATTAATTATTATTATTTACGTGACATATTGTGGTGAATACATTGACCCGACATGGACACAAATGGACTCGAGGCGGTTTAAAAATGAAGTGGGTCGCATTGTTTACATTTTTGAGAGTGTTTATTGTTCTTCTGTCTTTTAAGAGTTAATGTTCGCTTTACACAGCTAAGAATGTGTCTTGCCCCCGGAACAGATTATTTCCATTGGGATCATTTGTTTTAAATCTATCAAATTGGGAGTCAAACAACGTCCACAATCCTCTTGTACCTTTCAGGTTCCACTGTGTTATTTAAGAAGTCATTATAAAGTAATTTTAAGGTAAGCAGAGCTGCAGTGTTGTTGGATGCATTGGAAGTGTGCTCGGTGTGGTGTTTTTTTCCCCTTATTATTTATGTGTTTTAATCAAAGACAGACAGTCCTTTTTTGAAACACTTGTTTTAAATATAGCAAAAATTAAATGCATAAAATGTCTCCCGTAAACCACTTTGAAGTGTAAATGTTTCACAAAGACGTCTTTTGTTTAAACTGGAAAAAGCACTTTTACAATCAAATATATGTTTATGCAAGCATAAGCCTTCATCTTGCATTTAAAAGCTTTCCACTTGTGATTGCATCACACCGGATGCATGACTGGTTAAAGGGGTTCCAAATAATCCCCCTCGTTGGCCACATGACCTTGCTTAACCTCTGTTTTACTGAGCCAGGCAGAAGTAACGACCTCATAAAAAAAGAAAGGGAAATGGGGTCCAGCTGAGGAAAACATTGCCTAGCCTGGAAGGAACCCCGGGACAGGTGCAGAGGTTAACACACTTCCTTCCACAACCAAAGTCAAACAAGAGCTCCATGTTGTTTCCATGTAGACGAGGTTTTACAACTCCGACAGAGAATCAAGACAATATGCAAACGCGCATGTACACCTTCAGTCCCCGTCAGATATAAGACGAGTGTCTCGGGGGCAAGTGGGTGAGGGGGGGGAAGACGCCAGCGAGGTGTGAAGCCTGTGATGGGATCACCGGGAGCCGTGGCCTCTTTCATCCAATTACTCAACGATCCGGCCTGGGTCTAATCTCCTTCCCCGAAAGCACCGAGGGTCGGAATCCAAGCAGAAAACAGCAGGTCGCCCGCCGGGCCACGCCAGCTAATTCCGGGGTCACTGGAGTGTGTTCGCTCCATTGCTTTTATACATACTAATACGTGCCTGTGTCGCGCTTATTACACCTCAAGGTAGCACCGTTTATGGATCGACTCTTATCGTGAAGAGAAAAATGGAGTTTGAGAGGTGAATTTGACCAACAGAAATTTCCTCTACAGCTTCTTGCAGGTTTTCCTTCCATTTGTTGACTTTAAGATATTGACGGCTTTAAACCAGTGGTGTCCAAACTACGGCCCGGGGGCCATTTGCGGCCCGCCGTCCATTTTATAGTGGCCCACGGCATATGCTAAAAATGGTATTTGACTCAGTTCAAATAAAATAAAAACAAAAATGTGTGGAGATGGTCAAAGTAAGAAGGGAGGGTGTCGAAAAGCATAGGTGCTATTAAAGGTTAGTTTAATTAACTTAAACTAAAAAAATAACTACAACTAAAATTCAAAAACAATTTTGTTAACGAAGTCAAATAAAAACGAAAACTAGCTGAAATTATATTTTATGTTTACAAAACTAACACTATAATTACAGCAAAAATGTCCTTTGTTTTAGTCTTTGGTGTGATTTTTAGTAGATTTATTTTTATATCAACCGGAATAATAATTTTTGAAAGTATGTCACACAGAAGTGACGTCATCTAGCACGAGCCAATAGAAAAGCACCTTCAGATGACATCGCTTTTTTTTCCCTTTTTTTTTTTAATGCTAAAGCATACCGAAGACTTTGATGCAGCCTCTCAACTGCAAAGAAGGGTTGCAGAAATGGTAGTTATTACACAAACGGCCAGCAGGTGGCAGCAGAGCAAAGGAGATCAACCAGGGCCATCTAGAAAAAAAAAAAGCTAAATTACTTAAAATTTTAAATAGATTTGTGAAAACTGATGAAACTTAGCTCTCTTCTAATGCTAATTGCTGCAAAACGGAAACAGATAGAATCATACTTTTTTTTTTTTCCTGATGAAAGAAGAGACTTTAATCTTTCTTTTGATAGGTTCCATACTTTTATAACAATAGAACACAATATTCTGTGGACCTTGCAAAATCAGTCAAAATTCAGTAAAACAGCTGGGAGTGAACGGGATTGCTTCTGTGAAAATGGCTGGGAGTGAATGAGCTAATAATCTGGGTGTTTTTTTGTTTTGTTTTTCAGACCAACACAGTCAGATTAGAACATACAATTGTACATACGTCCAACCATTTTATGACATCTCCGATTCCACGGTTGCCAGCCAATCACAGGGCACACGTAGAGAAACTAACGTTTACATCTACTGACAATTTAGAATCTTCAGTGAAGCTAACATAATTTTTTCCGAGTATCTGACGAAAACTCACGGAAGTGCATATACTGCATGAAAAAAAAACGTTCAATGGCCTTTGCAGAATGTAAAACAGCAAGTACATATGTAAAAGGGGGGATCCAATCAAAGTCGGGTCAGCGTCGTTTTGCGTGTGCATCCGTCATCGTCTATCCGTCAGCGAAGTAATGAGAATTAACACCTCAAAAAACAGCTCGGGATTTCCATAAATTAATCAGGATTGAAAATGACTGATGGCTCTAAAAGCACGACTAAAAATACTGAGCGGCCCACGGGCCCGCCTTTGATCCCAGGGCTCAAATTCAATTGATTGTAACGCTTTCAGACAGCTTCCTCTGTGTCCTTCAGATCCCGAGCAATGGTTTCATCAGGCTCTCATCGCACGGCTCTGCCCGGAGCCATCTGCATGGAACCTCCACCACCCCCCCGCCCAGCCTCCAGTTTCTTCATCTGGCGGCTAGAGAATCAGGAATGTCCATCTGGAGAAATAAGTGAGGAGTGGGGTTTCCCGAATAAGTCGGTTGAAGTTTGAAAAACCGGTTAAGGTCTGATTCATATCATCTAACATTTTTGCATTCTGTGTCAACTATACATCGCAACATTCTGACTGGGTGGTAATGAATTGTTGATTTTTAATAGCCGTGGCAGCGCGGTTTAATTTACTAGATTGGTACTCAGGAGAGCTTTGACCCCCTCTCAGACCCCCGCCCAGGCCAAACAATCCTAATTTGGATCAGCTCTCTTGCTATTACTCGCATGTTGGAATCTTGTCAACAACAGTTAGGCAGCTTTTATTGAAAGTGGAATTTCAAGTAACACTGAAATAAAATAAAATAAAATAAAATAAAATAAAATAAAATAAAATAAAATAGGGCTGGGTATAGACACTAACTTCCTGAATCAATTTGATTTCGATTCACAAGAGTTCAAATCGATTTTGATTTTTTTTATTTTTAATTTGAGTCAATTAAATTAAATCCAATATTATGGAACATCAATTCTTTTTAAATTTCAAGGACATGATAAAAAAAAAAAAAACTCCCCAAACATTAAATTCCAATGTAAATTATACAGAGGCAGAAACTGGTCAAATGATTTAGTTTATTTTTTTAGCTTTGACTTTCGAAGCACTAGGGCTGGGAATCTACAATTACGATTTTTGGGTCTACGATTCGATTCTCGATTCAAATGATTTTCGATTCAAACGATTTTCGATTCAAAATTATTTGATTGACAAATGATTTCTGCTTCAATTTACAGATATGCACAACATTGTCATGATCTACTCCAGTCTGCTTTGCAAGACAAAATGACAAACAGAGACATTAAAGTGTCTTTTTTTTTGTTTGTTTGTTTAAACATTTATTAATTTTGTATTGTAAGTGCCTTTTTCCACAAAAACAGCATGTGGGCTCGAACTGCCTTTTCCCTTTCTTCTTCATTTCTAATTTAAATAAAATCGATTTTTGCATATTAATATCAGTTCGATTCGATTAATAAATGAGAATCTCGATTCTTTTATGAATCGATTTTTTTTGGTCACAGCCCTACTAATTTCGTCTGTCAGTGTAATCGTGACTAACCGGATCATGTACCGACGGACCATCACTGACGGATGTGCAATCCGTTGCGATTGACGAATGACGGACAGTCCGTCAGTTCTGTCGGAATACCCGCCTCTGTCTGTCGGTCCTAAATCAGCGGTGACGAAGTGATGACGGAACCAATAAAATGTGGGACTAACGATTACAGTTTTGTTAGGCTTGAAAAAATGACTATGACGGAAGGCTGGTTCCCCCCCCCACCAAGAAATCCACAAATAAGTGAATTCCGAACCGTGACTATGTGGGCTTTTGCCCCAATTCTGCGGCTCCAACATGTGGCATCAACATGGTGCACAAACAATAAACGGCATCTTCCTGGCCGAGTCCAAGCGATCCCGGCCAGCCTAAATGCCATCACTGCAACAGTTCACCCTCAAGGGCAAACACGCAGGATATTTCTTACCCTGGCCATACTGTCACAAGCCCAGAGCAGCTGTTCCTCATCCTGTGGCTGACCCTCACATCTGGTGTCAAGGCTGCCAACAGACAACAACAAAGACTCCATCTCCAATCGCACCCATTGGAGAGGGTACGAATAGTCGTTCCACTGTAGCCAAAGGGGGACGTTGACCTCCATCATTCTCGGGCTGAGCACCTGTCGGCCGCGTATCCGAGGGTGCTCCCCCCCACGCTAAAAGGTGAAACAATATATTTCCTTTTATGGCAGAGCTTAAGGTCGCCTGCGACACTAAATTACTCCGCACGGCATCACCCGGGCTACCATTAGCCGTTTTTTTCAATCTGCCTGCCTTCAGCGTGACGAGCCCCGCGGCCATTGAAGATTGTAATAATGGTGTGTACCCTCCACAACACACCCCACCTCCGCACCGCAAACCTTGAACACCCTCACCACCCCAATCAGATACACGCCACCGTAGCATTCAACATCGGCCGGGGCGTCTTTGTGCGCATTCGGCATGCACCGTATTGACTTCTGCCGAGGGTGGGGGTTGCCATAGAGAGGCGATCGTCAAACCTCGACACCCCCCCACTTTCAGCCTCTGAGCAGACGCCCTCATCCATTAGCGACAGAGAGGGGCGGACACCCTGTAAATTATAGACGAGCCCCGTCGAGCGAACAAAGGCGCGGCCGTTCTGTATTATTCACCCGCTGCATCTGCATTCCTCTGCGGGTGTTTTCCAAGAAATATGACAGCATCGTTTGCTTTAATAGCAAAACAAAATGCATTAACTCCTCCTGTTGAAAGGAGAGATGACGCCATTTAAAAGTGTTACCAGGTGTGTTCAAAGCTCTCTGACATTTGTCTCTCAAAATACAAACAAAATCGCCAATCTTGTGTACGGTTCTTTCTTGGTATCATGAAGACTATAAGAGGAACTAGGGTGTTGTGACAAGGCGAGGGAGACTTCAAGTTGTCATAATAGCACCTCTAGTGACTGCTTTTCAAAAAGTGACGAGCAACAAAATTTGTGACCGAGTCATTGGAGGCTATGAGTCTTGGGCAGACCAGAATGTGTTCACCTGCCCGTGTCCAGACTGCAAATGAATGGATCTTGTGTGAAACCACCCCTCTTTTAGAAGATTTAATTTCACTCATTCTTGATCAGTAGCTGACAAATTATACTCAACTCAAATACTCCTCCTACCCGAATCAGCAGGTTTTCTGCAGATTTTTTTCACATCTAATTTCACTGCATATCCGCACACACATGCACATACATACAAACTCTATATGCATAAAAACTGTCAGTCGAATACGATTTTACAACATAATGGAATGCATGATTGCCATAGTTAATATGCAGATTCATCACAAATTAATCATACATTTTATGTCCAAAATGTACAATAAAATATTTAGTTTATCATACTTCTGTTAATTAACAAAACAGTTACCCTAACACCCCAACCTTAACCCAAAATATGGTTGTGTCTTTTAGTTCATTGATATAGTAAATATATAGTAAGTAATTCAGAGTTATTTGAAGTTAAAAAAAATATACCAACCCGTTAGATGGAGAGTGAAACATGGAGTTATAGATTTAAGCTAAGGTAATATTTGCCACTAGATGGTATTAGTGTTTCATGTTGGACATTGGTGACATAAGCAATATATTTTTCAGAACATTTGGAACACAAAACAATTTGTGGACTCCAGGCCAGTCCCCACAAATGCATATATTTTTTATATCACATTTGTTATTTCTAAATTGTGCTATATTGGCTCCTTTGCACAATGTTGTATGTAAAATCAATTTTATTTAAACAAACAAATAAATAAATGGATATCATATTTACGCTTTTAAATGCTATTTAAGGCTTCAATCTTAGCAAAATCATGTAAATGACTTTTATGCTTGTTAATAATCCGCAGAAACTTGATCAAGTCAATACGACACAAGAACTTTAGCGTATTGCGTGCAAAGCCTGCACGTAACAGGAGGCGGAACCTTGGAAACGAAAGACGGGGCGGTTTCTGTGCACTTTTTAAACAGCAGACAGTTACGGCTGACCTTCGCTGGCCAGAAGATAGATCGTCCCGTTTGCACAAAAGCAGCGTTTATGAGAACAATGAGTCGGAATCATCCGCTGGGGGAAAATGAATGGCGATAATTAACATTCCCCCCCTCAGCATCCTTTCCCATTAAACTTGCATTAATGAAAGCGACAGATAAAGACGTGAAATATCCTCTGTCACCCCAATTCTCATTTCCAGAATGAGGCGATTCTTAAAAGGTGCCATTACTGATGATCCTATTTTTTTTAATTTTTTTTTTCGTATGCGGTCCAGATGATGGGATTGAGCGCTCTCGGCTCAAGCCGGTGTCTGGTTCTGAGTATCCGTCGGGTTTTGTCCCAGACTGTGACCAATAGATTGTCTCCAAAGAGAAAATTGAATTTAGGATGAGGCAAAAAGTGAGTGGCTTTTCCAAGGTAACACAGCATGAAGCCTCTTTCCAGCTTTGTAGTCTTTCTTTCCACGCTCATCCAACGAACCCCGTGACCGGCCCGGCTGAAGCTTCGTTGCGAGGCCTCCCGCTTCAAATGAGATGCCTTTACACTCGCCTTATATTCCCCCAAGATGGGCTTCTGTCTAATCCTCAAACACTGCGTACGTGTTCATCCATTAGCAGCCTAGCCTGAAGGCCTTTCCGCCGCACCCCCCCACAAGCCCTCCAACCTCTCCACGGAGAAGATGGGGTTAATATTATATTGGTGAGGGGAGACATTTCTTATTTATTGAAAGGCAGTCTAGCATGAAAGAGTGTTTGCAGGGCAGCCCCAGTGAATTACCTGACCTCGTCTTAGCCTTCTATCGCATCACGGAGGCCCCCGCCGATAACTACCTGGAGAGACGGCGGCTTTTCTAAGCCTCTGCCCGCCTAGTAGCAAACAAAGCTAACTTGATTATTCACAGGTTTCCAGCACTGGATGCACGGCAAAATGCCCCCCCCCCCCCCGCTGAAAAGCCTCAACTTATTGCCCTTCGTTGCGGCTTGTCCGAGCTGATTTGATGTTCACACCTGCTGCACCTTTTATGAAATTGCATTTGCTGTATTTTTAATAGGCGTGTCAGGCGATTTATTTATTTATTTTTAATATATAATGAATTTCAATTGCAATTAATCACATGACTTCAATAGTTAACTCACAATTAACTCATTTACTCCCAAAAACGTATAAATACGTTCTATTTTAAATATTACCATGCTCCCAAATATATATTGATACGTTTTGGCTTTGATGCAGCCTCTGAACTGAAGAGAATGCTTGAAGCAATGGTAGTTATTACAAAAACGGCCAGTAGATGGCAGCAGAGTATAAGAGATCAAAAAGCTCTTTTCCCCGTAGTTTTAAACAGATTTGTAAATAATGATGAAACTTAACCATATTTTAAGGCTAATTGATGCAAAATGGAAAAAGATAGAAATATATATTTATTCCTGATGAAAGAAGAGGCTCTAATCTTTCTTTTGGTAGATTCCATGTTTTTATAGCAATAGGACATAATATTCTATGGGCCTTGCAAAATCAGTCAAAATCCAGTAAAATAGCGAAAATGTCCTGGGAGTGAATGAGTTAATCTCAAGTTTTATATCTGTTCTAAATGGCCTAATGAATATAAATCATAAATTGAGTTAAAATTAAAAAGATGTCCTGTACTGTAAAAAAACAAGTGTGATATTGATTTGCGTTGAGGTCATTTTTCTGCCACTAGATGGCATAATTGCATTTGTAAGACGTTGGTGACAGCTCAGTGCATTTTTCTTTTCATATTAAGCTATCATTTTTAAAATTGTAAAATACAACTTGATTCCAGACTTCACAAATATATGCATTATTATTACATTCATTACTGCAAAATTTTGACGTGGACGTGCGTTGCGACTGGAATTCCCTCAGTACACGCTTTGCAAGCAAGGGGCAGTCATTAATTAATAATTAAAAATTGGTAGCATTAAAGGAACTTTAAATTAACTCAAAATTAACATATTAATTTTTTAATAATTAAGAAATTGATGAATTTTTAGATAAAAATATGTTCTTTATGGACATGACCTGAACTTCAAGGGTCACTGCCACACAATGACAAGAAGCACTTCATTGGACGAGAGCAAAATCAACGAGAAGAAGGACAAAGGGGACGTTGGGACGGGAAGTAATCAGGAAAGCAAACACGCTGATGAGCGAGTAGCATTCGAGAGAGGCGGTGGCGGCGCGTTAAGATAAGTGCGCAAAACATCCCGGCATATAGTGGCCCTACTTAAAACAGAGATGATCCTGTCAAGTGCACTAATCAACAACAAGCTCCATAAGTGCTGCCACTGGAAGAAGTCGATGCGTTGTCGTCGTTTTAATGGAACATTTGAATGCAAACGTGAGCTCAAAATGCAACGGTCACATTTTTTGATCAGGAAACATAGTTAATAAATTTACATATGGCTGTCAACATTAAAGCATTAACTGGAGGTTAATTTAAATTATTCAAAGCGTTACAAAGAAATTAACTCAGTTTTATTTACTTCTGTTTTAATTATTGTTATGTTCTTTAACCTGCCTGAGCCACTGGCACGAAGTTGGACGAACACCCCTAATGGATAGTCTTACTTTCAGTTTTACGTTGTGGTAAAAAGTAGAAGCAGATGTAGAAAAAATGCAATTAATCATGATTAATTATGGAAAAATATGCAATTATTAGTTAAATCATTTTAACGACTTGACAGCACTAACATATCTCGCGTGGCACCTGCGACTAGGGCTGCACAATATATAAAAAAATATCGATATTGCGATATTAGCCCATGCAATATGCATATCGCAAAGACATGCAAGTTTTATATGGAACTTTATGCTTTTATCTGAATTTGACCAGTCAGCCGCTAACTAAAATGTGCACCACCATCCAATGGTTGAACATTATCGAGAGGTAATTACAATTAAGTAACTAAAAATATATTGAATTTGCTTATTTTGCTGCATGAAAAAATTTAATTCTTTCATTAGACAATAAAAATGTAATTTATTTTAGTACATGTTAAATATAGCAATAATATCAATATCGCTATACTCAGCAACAATATCGCTTATTGAATGATTTTCCAATATCGTGCAGCCAAACCTGCTTCGGTTATTTTTTTGTTGTGATCATGTGATAAAATCTGGCATTTCTGATTGGCCAATTTTGAATCACTGCATCCTCGCCTCCTTTGCGGCGTCATCCCGCACGGTGGAAAATCATTGGCGAGGAAAGCGAAACATTTCTGGGAGCGCTTTCACACCCGACACTAATTAGGAACTGTTGAGGATTTGCATTTTGCACCGAGTAAGACCTGGGGATATCCTGCTATCAAAGCACCTCTACGAGCTTTTCGACTGTTTGCAACGATTCAATTGCAATGCTGATAGCCGCGAGGGGGCATTAGCCACTTTATTAATTGGCCTCTTCTTGCTAGTGGGGACGTTGACGCTTTGGCTCCAAAGATGCATCAGATACTCAGCCTAGTAATTGATTGGGCCGATTCCTGGCTGATAAGCTATCATGTTGCAGGCTAGGCGAGTTAGCAACTGCCCTGGTCCATATACTTATACCAATTTTGACAGCGCCGCAGGCCACAGTCAATAACGGAATATTCAGGTGGAACGATGATCCAAGCGCGAGTCATTGATGGAAAGTGGAGGAGAAAAAGGATGCTGCTGTTTTATTGCAAATGGCAACGGCAAGCAAAGAAGATGAAGCTGCAGATTGCGTTGCGGGGCGACTTCCTCATGTATATTTGATACACGCCTTTGGTCCTTACGCTCGGCCTGCAGCTCCAACACGAAAGACAAAAGCAGAATTGCACCACATGCATGTTGGAAAAGCTGAAACAACCGGTATGGACATGATGGACTACAGCAGAAAAAAAGTTATTAGATCAAGCATGGCATCTTTTTATGATTTCAAACCAGGAAAAATACATGTTGAATAAGGTCAATTTTGAATCATTTGTAGTCAATCCTGTTGAAAAACAAGTTACTTGAATGCCACCTAACACAAACTTCCACAGAGGTAAAAATACTCTCCAATTTATTTTATTACAAGGGCTGGGTATCGATTCGATATCGGGTGTCCTCAATTGATTTAATTTCTATTCACAAGAG
The DNA here is from genome assembly GCF_051991245.1 of Festucalex cinctus. Lineage (NCBI taxonomy): Eukaryota > Metazoa > Chordata > Actinopteri > Syngnathiformes > Syngnathidae > Festucalex > Festucalex cinctus. Next base: position 8,743,085 of record NC_135423.1, on the reverse strand, counting down.
CTCAGTTTGATTCAATTTTGATTTTTTCTGATTCAATTTACTTCAGTTCAATCCTAATTATGGAACATCAATTCTTTTTAAATAGGAGGAAGTGATTAAAAAAAAAAACAGACAAAAACAAAAACAAAAAAACCTTCACAAACATTAAATTCCAAATTAAATTGCAGAGGCAGTAACTGGTTAAATGATTTCTTTATGAATGAAAATAACACGTTATAATTATTTAAGTTTTACACAAACATTGCACAAGCATGGATGAGATGAAAATGTTCAATAATGTTTAAACATAAATTAAAAAGATTTTGAATTGTCATCAAATGCAATAAGTCATGTTTCAATAAGAAATGTAAGAAAATACTTTTAAATTCACGTGAAAAGTAAATTTTAAGAAAATGGAAATATACCAAAACAATGCCTTTAAAATTCTATTTTCTTGTTAATTTATGTGAAAAATCTAAATTACGTTCGAAAAGGAAAATCAAATTGATATTGATTATTCTATTTTTTTAAACCCAGCACTAGTTGTTAGTAATTTCAATTAGTCACAAATCTAATCCTATGAAATTCACTAACTCTAAAATGCGACATTCCATCAAATAAAACAAAATGCATCAAATCCTTGCACCAGCACAGCACGAGCTGTCACAACTGCTTTCGTGCTTCTTTCTAAACGGATGAAAACTTACTTGGGATGAGAAATGGATTAAATGTAGCTGCAGGTAAATAAAGCTCAGCGTTAGGAGCAGTCGACAAAGCGATTAGGATATTAAACCCTCGCAAGCGCACTCCCCTGACTCATAAACACACAATCGTATCCTACGCTGGCAGCAAATTGGGAAATCGCTGTTGTTTGACGACACTAATATGACGACGACGACGACTGCAGGCGCATGTGGAGACAGCCAGGAAAAAAGTCCCCCCCCCCCCACTGTCATCAAATGGTTCAATCCAAAGCCTTCAAGCAAAAGAGGTCGCCGTGAATTATTCACAATGATCAATATTGACACAAGCTTCACATTTTATTGCACTAAATATTTCACAATGGAATCTTGCCATACGCAATTACTGGAATTCGTTCAGTTGGCCTCATTATGAAGGCTTGCACACTCACACGCACACGCACACACCCTAAATGAAGTATACCTCAACCAGGGCAAACAAATACAATTTAATCAAACTTCATGTCATGCAAAGGTTATGTTTGGGTCACCGTGAGGTCAAGTGTCTGTTTTGAATCATCTGGTTTCAACTGGAAAAACGATATGTTATGTCAGGAGCTATGTGATGTCAAGAATCTTTAATCCCTTTACTTGGTCAACAGCCAATCAGATAATGCCATGTCAGCCCTGTTACCCACATGTCTAGCCACAGCCAATCCGATCAATTGACTATTTAAGCCAAACCGAGAAGTGTGTTTGTCGGATTATAACCACTGTTCCTCGGTGCATCTCCGATGCATTCTCATTGTTTCTCGTCTAGTCAAGTTTGTTCTCCGCCTCTCGATGTTATGCGAATAAAGAGTTAAAATCTTATTTGTGTCTGCGCTTTTGGGATCCAACCTCAGAACGTAACTTCATGAATTCCCAACTCAGGTATGAATGACAGAATTTTTGCTGATAAAGAATATGTTAAATAAAGAGAAGGTGTTGGAAAGGTTTCAATATTGACAAGTAGTGAATAGATAATGACAATGATAACGTGACTGTCCACTTTCTTGTATCACTCCTACCCTCCATTTTATGCTACCTTGATACAAATCACACAAAGAGTTTGTAGACGGATGATCGCTTGCAATTTCTCAACCCAAATGAGCACGAGGAGGCATGATGCTATTTCTTCCTGCGAGGCGGCGTACGGCTCGCCATGTTATTCTGCCTTACCTGCTGGGAATGAATAAAGGAATCAAAGCGGCACGTTTAATGGGAGTCGACACTACGGGTGGGTGGAGAACCCGGCGTCACCGGAGACAACGTGGCAAATTAGCTGATAATTAAATTTTGACTTCATTAGCGAAAGTGCCGAGTAATAACCGGCACAGTCGGACCTCTGTCTACATCTCTGTTCTGTCGTCACGGTGAGACGGAGGACGTCTTCTCATGCAATCTTGATGACGGGCCTGGAGTTTGACTTCACACAATGTAAAGGGGTCGTCGGGGCTACAGGTGCGTGCGTGAGTGTTGGATCTTGCAGCGCGAGCCTCCAGCTGCTGATGCTGCGGCCCCCACCTTCATGCTCACTGATCCAGGTAATTACCTTGTCCAGCTGACCCCCACCCAACACACACGATTCCACCACCAGCGGGCACACTGTCACAACAGCCGTGCCGTGCTTCTCAAACCTTTTATCACCTAAAAAAATAATATATTTAGGTAAAAATAAATAAATAAATAAAATACTACTACTACTACTACTAATAATAATAATAATAATAATAATAATAATAATAACAATAATAAAACAACAGCAATATTATATTCTTCTTCTTATTATTATTATTATAACTTAATTTATAAATAAATAAATAAATAAATAAATAAATAAATAAATAAATACACGGAAATAAATGAATAAAATGGATGGGTGTATAAAAAAAATATATTTAGTAAATTTATAGTAAATGTAATTTTTCCAACAGTTTTGTTTTTTAAAGAAATTAAATAAGAATTTAATCAAAGCATTTTAAATGTTTAAAAAATATCCGCAATTTATTATTATTATTTTATTTTGTATTTTCTTTGGTGGAAAATAGTTCCAAATAGGATTTAAGACATTATAAGAAGGCTTATAATGTGTTCCAAAAACATAATTACAGTTGTTTGCAAGCCACTCATTTGCATAGTTTGAAGATCAATTACAAAACGTAAAAATAAATAATCAATTCTAAATGATATGCTAATGTTTTGTACTTAAAAGTTACAACTGAACTTAAAAATGTAAGGTACAGGATTATTTAAAAAAATAATAATAATAATAAATCTGCTCCTGGTCTACAAATTACTGAACGATTTAGCTCCTGAACACATCCTACCGGTAATTGAATATAAACCAAGTATGGGTGTGAGGTCTGCAGATGCAGACTCAGGTCTACTAATGGAGCCCAGAGTTCAAAGCAAACACGGTGAAGCAGAATTTAGCTGTTATGCTGCACGCAAATGAAGTAAATTGCCATTGGAAGTAAAGTCCACTTCAATCTTTTAAATCCATTTTAAATGTCTTACACTCTTGTTGTACACTCTTACTTTGAAGCACATTGAATTAGCTTGCGTATGAAAAGCGCTACAGTAATATTGCTGCCTTGCCCCGCCCATTTGAAGACATGCCAAGCTGGAAGAAGGCTCATTGTGAGAGGTGGAGGAGGGTGCTGCCAATCAGTGGCAGATGTCCATCCAGGTGTGGCGTGAAAGGCTTCCTTCTTCACCTGAGCGGCGGGAGACACTCGCCTTCTGTTTGCGACATCCACACGCACACAATCTCGCGCTCACGGTGCCGCTGCTGTCTTAATTTCATTCCCCACTTTGGACGGGATGGCACGTTTGTGGAGCAGACCTCCCCCAGGAAAATGAGAGCAGCGAAAGGCATTAGAGCCAGAGCGGTGGGGGATGAGGGGGTAGATTTACCTTCTCTTTTACAAATGATATGAAATCAGGGGAAAGGAAAGTCTGTCAGCTGTGAAATTACAGCTTCTCTCTTGTTTCTACAGAGAGTGAGAAAGCGGGCGAGGACGACGGGAGGGCTCAGCAAGGCTCCCGTCCTGGCTCGTCGAGGACAATCTCGCCAAGGTTGATTGTGTGTGCACTACCCCCCCCCCCCATCACCTTCACCCCTCCGATGATGGCGGCCACCGAGGCCGTCGGAGGGTCACGACCTTCCCCTCCGAGCTCACCTCCAGGGTCACTTGACTGCAAATGTCTTTTTTTTATTTTTTTATTTACTAGCGTTGACAGCTTTATGTTACAAGCGATTATTGTTGATGACCTCCATCAAGAGTCCAAGTGAGGACAACTATTTGTGGGTATGCTGGCTTGCTTGAAATACTGCAGATAAAATGGTCAGTGCCATCGGTCAATTATTTCTTTTTTTTTTTTTTTCTTTTTTTTTTTAAATCATGAAGTAGACAATAATATGCATCATGATGAATAATTAATTAATTAATTAATTTATTTATTTATTTTTTAAGAATTAAAAATTGCACCATTTTGGAGGTACAAGCCTTCCACTGGATAGCTGCAGATTGTTTTTTGATTACATTTTTTTTTTTTTCGCACTGACATACTTATGCTAGTAGTGATTATTTTGTTCACCTCCGCCAAGCATGCAAGCCAGAGGTCCTATTTTCTGGTATATTATGCTTTTAAGATATCACTTCGAAACATCTTTTCATGATGGAACGTTAAAATCAATAAATGCAAAAACTGATCCCCCCCTCCCCCCTCATTTTTACAGTCAATAATTTTCTTGATTTTTTATTTCATTTCATACATCATTGATTTTAATTGCACAATTAGGAGATACATGATTTTTAATGGATTGACAAAAATGCTCTTATTATTATTATTATTATTATTATTATTATGAATTTGAATTGAATAAGCTAATGATAACAGCTTTATATTGGTAACAGCAAGAAGTTAAATCATAAAAAATATCTGTTCCAGTCTTGTCTGTTAATTAATTACAAACATCATGGTTTCTGTAAGGTAACCCGCCAATCAACAAAAGTATTAGTTTAGGATTTTAAAAATTGATTGAATGTGAAAAAAACAAAAAACAAACTCTTTCCAAGCAACTACTGAGAAGTACCTCTTTTTTTTCTTCTTGCTTTTGGGAAAAAAAATCTAGGCAGGTTCAATTGGATAGATTCTCCCAAATGTATTTTGCTAGCAATATGAAGCAAAGGATTCATGAGTACTCCACACCTGCTCTTATGTCCCATTCTCAGTCCATCGCCAGTCCATCACACTGCAGGGGCTGCGTCAGCTGGACTGGACTGGACTGGACAGGGTGGGGATCAATGCTGGTGGAAACAGCCTCATAATGAGTGGGATTAATGATGAAAAATTTGGTGTCATCCAGCCAGCTCCTGGTTATTTATCACATGGGGAGCGCCGAGGCTTTGCCAATAGTTGCCTCTTAGCCTGACCTGGCTGGAAGGAGAAGGAGGAAGAGGAGGAGGGCTGGTGGAGTGCAAATGTGGCTCCAGCTGGAGGCCTAATGGTGGCGCATCTCTGGGGCATTCATCCAGAAGAGGACGGATATGCTTACACTGATACTGGAGCTGTTGCTCCTGCTGCTCATTATAGAGTTGAGAGATGATGCAACGACCAACTAAAACTCCAAAATCACAGTTTTGAATACAGTGAAGGAATATTCTTTTGGTTTATTTTTCTTGAACATTAGGCATTTTTTTTTTCATTATAATTTCAAAATCTGATAACTCTCTGGGGCAGTGATTGGACCACATCTGGTGGTCTTCACCTGACAAGTCTTTTACATCTCTGGTACGATAAGGGAAGACGGGGAATTTGGAGCACAATTTCATTCTCTAAATCCCATGTTGGTACCCGACACACGTTTGGCTTGCCATTGAGATCATCACGTGCTACATGAGACGTCATTATCACAACAGCACACCATCCGCAGAGAAGGTGTTGTGTCTGGAAACACAGCTTGGATCAAGTGGCAAAAACTGAAAAGAAAATCCAAGGGATTTTGAGTAAAACCACATGAGACGTCAATTTCAAAAAAGTGAAAGTTGAAGAAATTAGGTGGACATGTCCGTCATACCATGAGAATTAGTATCCATCCAGGAAAGTGAATGAGAAGTTGGTCCTTTTGTCTTGAAGCAGCCATTTTGGGCAAATTCTAAACAAAGTCTGACAAGGGAATGTGCCCAAATGAGCACCACTTAGAAGCATATTCGACAGATGGGCCACACAAAATAATGAATCTTTCTTGTCTATGCCTTTTAACTTGGTTGAATTTAAAGTTTGACGATGACAAGGATTTGTGGGAGTCCGAGTTCAGTTCATCCCATCACTGCTTGCAGCTTCAATCATAGTTGCCTTCTCTGCTTCATTGTGTTCGCCTCTCTTGTAACCGCCGAAAATAACCCCGTCCTCATCATTTGACGGAGGAGACAACCTTTCCCACCCCGCAACATTGATCCCTCCGCGTTCTTCCCACAATATGTCGCTGTAAACGCCATGCGGACATGGCACTAATGGACACAAGGCCGCTATCCAGGAATGTGGAGCATAAGCAGATATGGAGACCCCAAACAGCGGTGGTGGGGAGCAATTAAGTCTGCGTTGCTGGGAGGACCGCAGGTGTGTGCGCTGGTGATAAGGACAGCGGTGCAGCCATTACTCATCCGGCAGCCACAACGGCAAATAGACTGCCAGCGGATGACGGCTCAGCACTGGCAGCCCGCTTAAGCTTTTTTCCCCCCTTTGCCGGAGAGGAGAGTGTGTGGCGGAACTGAGTGGATAAGGGATAGATAGCAGAGAAAAGTGCATTTCATCATGCCGGAATAGGCAGAAGGTGGGGGTGATGGTTGTGTATGCAACACTGGTGAGGGAAGACTAAAAGATGTGGTATGCTTGCTTGATTGCGTTTGGCTTGGGACCACTTTAAGAGTTTACTTAGGAATCTGCAACTGCAAAGAAATTACATTCCAAAAGAATTCAGAAGCTGAACAAAACCTGGGTGAGATGAGATGGAGTAACTTGGTATCGCGGAACTCAAATGGTTAGGAAGTCAAACAAAGATGACTTTGCCAAGAGAAATGAAATCCAAAAGTCAAACAAGAAATCAGAATCAGAAGATAACACGGTGAAACAGGATAAAGTATTGTGGTATACATTAATCCATTGTTTACATTTTCTGTGGACCCTCAGATTCAAACAGCTCGGCAGTGAGCCAACGTTAACTTTCACTATATCTCCAGGAAAACATCAACCAAAGATTGATGTTTATCAACACTAATACAGAATAGTAAGATCATGTCGCTTGATACCTAAGGTGGGGTAGAATTAGGCTTAAATTTAGGGTTGGGGTTAGGGAGAGGATTCTCCCATTGATTAATGTGACTTGGAAGACGGAAGTGCACCTTTCAACCTTTGCTCTCAAATTCCAACCTTGGAATCTGAATTGCAAATTTTAATTGAGGTTGTGATTGAGTACCCGGCAATCTTAAAAGGGGATAAAGGTCGGGTTTAGGATTACAGCTAATTACTGCCTCATCGATCCTTCCCTCCTTCCTCTCTTTAGTTTTTCCTCTGATCTCTTGAGGTCTCTTTAATTTGTTGGAATTTAGAGGCTTCTGGGATGGGCGTAAGACTTTGATTTTGTAACCATGGGGAAGGCAGGAAGTGTTTGGTCGGTGCTGGATTTCACTTTGATTTATCTTTCTTTTCTTTTTATCTTTTCTGACCTTTTCTCTGGTCTCCTGACCGTTTGAACCTCACGACTCTGGCGAGACTCTGAAGTATCTGGTTAAGGTGAAGGGTAATGGGATTTTTATGAGGTTTTAGGCGAATTAATGAATATAAAATTACACGTATTTGCATGCACACGCACGCACACACACGCACGCAAACGCACGCACACATACACGTAAAGAAAAAAAAAAATAGCCATGATGATAAGACGTTGAATCGGTAAGATGACCGAATGAACAATTCTGAGCTCTCTCTCTCTCTCGAAAAAAAAAAAAAAAAAAAAAAGGATTACAGCTAATTATAGCCCTGATATAAATTTGAAGGAAAATATATTTCACAAATCAAAAATAGTTTGCATGCAATTGCGTTGGACTTGTACTTGCTTTTAGTATCATAAAATGCAACTCAATTTCCAAACACTTGTCAATATTAGCCTTTGAACATATTCCCGTAAGACTTTTGACCGTGGTCCTGCTGATGTGCTGACATTCTACTTCATCACCAAGATCCAGCGGTTCATCTGCAGTCACAGCATCAATGTGCCCCCAAGCTTCTTAGTGGCCCCTTTCTGACGGTCAGCACATCGTCACCGGCCTTGAGGGGGGCGAAGGACATCCCGTCTTGCCTGTCTACGCGAGTGGCGACTCGGCGCGACAAGCAGATGTGCGCCGCTCGGCGTGTCGCGGCATGCATATGGATGCGTGGGTTCAAGCACTTGACAAGGGATTCGAGACCTGCGAGGGTATCGGCGACGCTCGGGGACTGGGAGAAAAGGGCATCTCTCTGCGGAGACAAACTCAGTGTCATCTTTGACATTTGTCTGCTTCGACTCGGCACGCCACCTTTTCACGTCGCCTGGTGAAGCTGCCTCATGTCGCAATTACATGATAAATGGGTTAGGATGCACTGGTAATCATTTGAAAGGAGGAACAAAGGAGGATGTCACTCAGTGGCGCATAGACCTCCACCAAGGAAAGTAATACTGGACTCAGAATCTTGCACTGGTTTTGTGAAATTGATTGATCCTTTTTCTGTAGCACATTAGGGGCACAATTCTTTGGATCTTATTTATCTATGTATTTCTATGGCTAATTTAGAGTCTCCATTGAACCGAAGACCCATGTTTTGGGATGATGGATTATGAGGAAGGCTTGTCCTGAGATTCAAACCCAAAACCTCATTACTGTGAAGCTAATCAGTACTCTAACACATGACCTTATTAAAATAGCTATCAGGGTTTTTTGTTTTTTTTATCCCCCAAGTGCTTGTTTTCATTAGGATCACGGCTAACTGGTACATATCCCAGCCCAATTTAGGCAAGAGAAACGTGGTGCCAGGCCATTGCACGACATAAATAAACAAATTATCATAAACACTCATGTTCGCACCGATAGACAATTCAAAGTCTTTAAGTAAAGATGTTTTCAAGTGTGGGAAACAAGGAGAAGGCCGGTCCCGACATTCAAAGCCGGAACCTTCTGACTGTGCGGCAGATGTGCGACCCACTAACGATCCATTCAGCCAGGTGGTAATCAGTGCAGCACTTTTTGCGTCATCGCAAAGTAATGACAACCACAGTTTAATGGAGATCGGTTGAGCAGGTTTTTTTTTTGTTTTTTTTAGGATAATCCCATTAACGGACAAAGGAACAAACATCAAAGTAAAAAAACAAAACAAAAAACAAAACAATACCTCCTTACCAGAGCCTATTTCAGGGTTTTCACCAAAACATCCCTTCCATTACTTCTATTCTTCTCAATAAAAAACAGCTTACGAATGCAGATATCAGCAGCTCTTTCTTCCCCCACGAAGGGCTTAGAAAGCCCACGAAAGCTTCCCGCAGTTCAGTCACAGGCAAGGAAAAAGTCAAAACTGGGACTTATTTGACTAAGAGCGGGCGGAGGCGGCTCTGAGGCTATAATTCACGGAGGAAAACAAACCGGGCGCAGTTAAAATATGCAAATGGAATCTTCTTGGACTACTTGCGCAGATGACGACAAGCAGTGCAAACAAGGAGCAGAGAGAAGAGCTGGCGGACACCTAGGCAGGACCAACCCTTAACCCCCTCTCCGCATCCACCAATCACCAAGCCGTCACCTGCTTGGCACCCCCTTGGTTTAATTAGCCGCCGGTAATCAAACAGCGTGCAGATTAAGAGCCCCTAAAATACTGTAGGCAGATGATAAATCCTCAGGAGAGACAAAGGCCTAGCCGAGCAAAACAAAATGCTGAAACTGTTTATTATGTTGACTTGCGGGTGAAGATTGAAAGAGAGAGAAGAGGGGTGGGGGTTTAGGCAGGAGCTTATCGCCATGGTACCAAAAAACCCAGTGGGGACGAGCGATGCGTAAATCACCAAACCAAGAAGAAGACTGCGATAATTAGACCAAACCCACACGGCACGTTACGACCAAAGTATAATGGTGTACAGTGGTTCTATAGCCTGGGTAAGGATTTCAAAGAAGGGTTGCCTAATGTCAAGGTTCGGGTTTGTAATTGGGGCATCAGGACAGGGTTTCAAACTTGGTTAGGGTTTAAGTGTTTCAAAATGGGATTTGAAGCCTGGGTTAGGATTTGAAATTAGGGCCTGGAATATGGTCTTAAACCAGAGTTAGTGTTTTAAATTCAGATTTGAAGCCAAAGTTAGAGTTTCTAAGAAGAGTTTCTGGTTTAGGGTTTCAAATTTACTTGGTCAGAGTTCCAAACAAGGGTTGGATTTTTCCTTCAAATTAGGAGCCAAAGTTAGGGTTACAATCCTGGATTAGGGTTTCAAACAAAGATGATTATGTCCAACATGTTCTTATCGTTCACCAACGACTGGCCTGGCATGCATATTACAGGTCTCAATTTTTACACAGTTGTTGCTATAAAAACGTATGCTTTGACCAAACCGTGGTTCATATCCACTAACTGTCTCTTATCAAAGCCTTCCCAAGAGCCATACTGCTGAAAAATTAATGCCCATTAAGACAGGAAGATTTGCTTACAGCTCCATAAAAAGCCAAACAGCTAATCAATACGGAGGTGCTCCTTGTAAAGATAAAGACACTTGGTGGTTTTTATGTTGCATTAACTAAATGGCACTGGACGAGAAAGACCTTCCTTCCTTCGTAATTACGCTTTAAAAAGGTGCCGTAGGTGCAAATTCATTACGCAGCAGACTCGCCCTAGTTGCCCGCTCTCTGTCTTTTGTCTGGCCCGGCACGATGCGTGCAGACAGGGCCCGGAGACACGCCAGCATAGTCAGCAAGCTTCCCCGCAGATCAAGCAGCGCTACGGGGCTACAACCCCCACGCTGGCCCCCTTCTCATCAGAAGCCTCCACGCAAAACCCCAACGTTGAATACATGCAAAGAAAAGACACACGGAATAATACACCGAAAGATGCGTTCATCTTGCTTTGGGCTGCTTTTCCTTTCTGCGAGCTTCCCGACAGTGACCCCAATTCTCCTCCCACACACATCCACAGAAGGCGCAGCACGCAAAGGGTGAATCCTGAGGAAAGCCCTCTTACAAATTTTGACATAAGATCCAACTATGACTCGCAGTTAAAAAACAAAAGTGTCCTCTGAAGCACTCGCCCAACAACAGCAGAGATCATTATAAAAATTGACCGCATCAATTCCCTGGACCAGACTGTCTATCAAAGTGGGAAAGGTAGAGATGCAATTGAGTGGCGGCTCTTGGGATATTGCTTGATGACCGGAGGTAATCGAACGAACCGACAGAGTCCTTGAGATTGGCGCATAATGAAGTACTGCATGGCAACGTGCATCGATTGGTAAAAAAAATAAAATAAAATAAATAAATATTTGGTGATTTATAATATTTTAACTGTCGTGAAGTGAGAATTGAAGGATGCTGCCTAGGGGTGTTAAAAAAAATCGATTCGGCGATATATCGCGATACTACATCGCGCGATTCTCGAATCGATTCAATAATCGGCAGAATCGATTTTTTTTTTTTTTTTTTTTTTTTTTTTTCCCCTTAGGATTCACACCTTGAGCATGGAAGAATGTTATATGAACGGAACATTAAGCCTTAATATTTTATTTTAATGCTGTTCAAACATGAAACAGATTACAACCTCTATAAGACTGAAATTTCAGATAAATAAATAATACATTTTCATATAAATCTTACACTCTACAAGCTTACTGATTAGTATTTTCTAAATTTGAATGAAAAAAAATCGCAACAACTGACTTATAAATTCGTATTGGGATTAATCGGTATCGAATCGAATCGTGACCTGTGAATCGTGATACGAATCGAATCGCCAGGTACTAGGCAATTCACACCCCTAACATTGCTGCCACAATTCAAAGGCTCCTTCATAAGGCAGGCTCTGATTTCCAGAGCTTCGATATGTGCTTCTGTTCATCCTTCAAATGTGGCAAACTATTTTTCTGGCGGATACACTGCTACTACCGTTCAAAATCAAACATAAAATCTGATTTGGCATGTGTCACTCAGCAGTCCTTCGAATGTGCAGCTCTTTTCTATTTTTGTGAGGGACATGTTACTAACACCCTTAACTGTCTACCATTTACCAAGATTCTTTGTGCCACATTGCTCAGTACTTTAGTGGAGATTAACTGCTACTACACTTTAGACTCCCTTATCCATGGCACAAGTCTCTAAAGCCAAGTCAAGTCTCAAAGTCTACACACAAGTCCAAGTCTGTAGGTTCTTAGTCCGAGTCAAGTCTCAAGTCCCTAATCATGACAGCGCTGCATCAGCCTGTTGCCCCGAGTTTGCCATGCTAGTGATTTTTTGTGTCTTCTACTCTTTGTTATTAAGACTGGGTGTTACTTGGGTGCTAGGAAAGGTAGGGAGAGAGTGAGAGAGTCGCAAGAACGCACCGACACAAAGACACTTGGAGTTAGGAGAGAAAATGAGAGCAAGCCACACACCAGAGACATGAAATGTTCACAAATCCCAAAAGAAGAGTCAAATCTGGCCATCTTTGATACATTTTTTGACGGGATACACTGCTGTGATCCTTCCTAATCAAACGTGATACTGCACAGTTGTTCAAATATGGCCTTTTTGTCCATGTTCAGGGGTGAGGTAACCCATTATTATATTAGCCATTCTTCTTTAACAATTCTAAGTTCTGCAGTCCTTGTAATGTAATCCACAAATGTGGACTTTCCCCCTCATTCTTCTTCCTTTGGTGCACTTGACAGATCCGAATATCGAATCAAACTTAGCAGAACCTCAACACTAAAATGTCTCTAGTGTCTTGCCACTCAGCCAAAACATGAGGAAGGTATCCACTGCTTCCATGTTCATGATTAGCTCCACAGCGCCTTCTACTTTGTGATCAATCTGTTTGGATTCTTTTACCAGTCAGCCACATTGCATTGCCTGCATCTTTGAAAATCCCGCAGCCATTTTACAGGCCCTCTGTCTGTCTGTCTTTCTGTCTGCCTTTGGGAAAGAAGAAAAAAAAAATGTCTGCAGCCTCTCATCTCCTCCTCTTCCTCAGCATGTCGGCCTGTGTGTCTGTGAGGATTCATCATGCATCCTTAGGACTCGATCAAGGGGAAAACACCCTCCCTCTTGCTCTGCCTCCTCCGGCTCTTCTTGCCCTCATCCAACATTAATGGTTCTTGGTTTTTTAATGAGGAAGTGAGTGTCCCTGTGCAGCATGTCCGTAGAGGGCTTGCAGCAAAGGGGGGCTTGGGTGGGGGGCTGGGGGTGGCGAAGAGATGTACTAGTGAGAAAAAACAAAACAAAAAATACATCCCCTGGTTCGTGAGGCTCAAATGCCAGCCTAGCAGGGTAGGATGGAAGGAAGAGAAGGGGGGTGGTGATTGTTAGGCCCGGAGGAGAGCGTGTGTGTGGGGGTGCAACCTCTCAGTAAATATTGCCATGCCCTCAATCAGCCTACAACGAGGAAAACAAGCCGACTGCAGCGTTCTGATCTCGCTGGCTTTAAGATGAGAGCCGAGTCACGTGAATGCGTGCGAGGAAGCGTTGTCTGAGTCTCCCTCATTGCATCCTTTTCTTATTTATTTGTTGCCAATTAAAGGATGTCTGCGTCGTGAAGCGTACCATACAAACTCACGTCAAACCTTTCCAATGACACTTAATAGCAGCCAAGTGAACCACGACCCTTTTGGACTCGCACGCGTTTGCGTTTCTGGGTCACGCAGTCGCAATGTCGTCTGATGTGATATTATACATTTATGTTCATGTGGGAGCGGCCGTTTGTCATGACGACCCCTGCTATCTCTGCGCCGAATCATCTCGGCATTCGCTCATTCGCTGGCTGCAGCCGTGTTTTTAATATCACAGATTTATGTTTTTAATAAGCTCTCACTCGCTCTGTGGAGAGCGTCGCCGCTTTCGCAGAGTCAACGCAACCAAATGAAAGCGACCATGTTTTGCAAAATAACAAGTGGGGAAAAAAACTGTGTTTAACGATGAATAATCTTTCTGAGATTCTAGGGACATGTGTGATATTATTTGACTGGTTTCTGCCTTTTATTTTTTATTTTTTTTCTCTATAGCAGTTGTTCTCAAACATTTTACACCAACTATCATCCAAAAAATTCATTGTTCTATAAGTGGCTCCGTGGTACAGTGGGAGCCTCCCAATGCAAAGGTTGTGGGTTCAATCCTCAGCCCTGGTGACCCTGTCGAAGTGTCCTTGAGCAAGACACTGAATTTGCTCCCAGGGATACCTGGCCGCATAGCGACACACTGTCAAGTGCTTTGAGCGCCATATGGTGTAGAAAGCATTATATAGGTTCAGTCCATTGACCGCCATCATTAAAATACTCTCAATGTTACAATAAAATGTATATTAAATATTACTACTTGAATTTACTGTAAACGTAACCATTAGCACAGCCACAAGTCTTTGCGGCAGAGCAGTTCTAATTAAGTGGGCGGAGTTTACTTTGATGAACCTCTCTGCAGAGTTGATTTAACACTACATAAATCAACTCTATCACATCTTTCACACCGAAAATTTAACACTCCAGTTTTTAGAATATATAGGTAATATATAAAATTTAGAACTTTTGACTGAAAATGAAGATATATATTACATTATCTGTCAAGCTTTACATACAAAAAATGCCCAGCTGAAGATGTAATCAATCCCTAGTAATTTAATAAGGTATGATATTATTATCGGTAAACATGTCATTACAATATCAGTCAGTTTTTTTTTCTTACATAATTATTGAAATTACTACATTATTGGATTTCATTATTATTTTTTATTAAGTCAAATACAAATTTTATTACATTTGAGGCATTATGAAATGTTCATGAGATTATGATATTATAGGTTGCTCCACTCCTTGAACTATATTCCTTTTTTTTTTAAGTGCCGTTACGTGCACATACTGGTCTTTAACTCTTTCACTCCCAGCCATTTTGACTGAAACAACCCCGGCTGTTTGACTGGATTTGGATTTTGCAAGGCCCACAGAATATTATTTTCTAGTGCTATAAAAACATGGACACCTACTAAAAGAAAGATTAGACTCTCTTGTCATCAGGAAAAAAAAAACACTGGGGAAAAAAAAGCTTGTTGGAACATGGCCCTGGCTGATCTCTTATACTCTTCTGTCACCTGATGGCTGTTTTTTGTAATACTGCCATTGCTTTAAGCGACCTCTTCAGGTCAGAAGCTATATTAAAGCCTTCTGTTTACTATAGCATAAAAAACATTTAAAAAACAAACAAAAACGTATAAATACGTTTTTGGGAGTGAATGAGAACGTATTAAAAACGTGTTTATATGTTTTTGGGATTGAATGAGTTAATGTATGCTTATACATGAACTCATTTGAAAAAAAAAATCACAATTTATTTACAGTAGAAAACAAACGTGCTTACATCACATTTATTTTTACAATTGGCAATTTTTTTTTTTTTAAAGGACCTATTCCAGGTTAAAAGCAAACCCCCTAGTTGTCAGCGAAATGAAATGACTCCATGCTGATACACATTTGGGAATGTTTGTGTCTATTAGCCGCCCGGTCCAAACAGAGGAACAAAAGACACTTGTTTGATGCGCCTCTCCAGCCTCTCAGCCGCGCCCCCGCGCCACACTCCCCCCCCAGCTAAAAGCACCCGGCCTGCATTTGGAAATGATGTGCAACAAAGACACGCAGACGCTGGCAGCCAATTAAATAAAGGAAATGGCCTTCATCATTGTATGATTAATGGAGCGCGCCATTAGTGCAGCATAATGCAACCTCCCACCCAACCCACCAACACTTCTTTCCTACCTGTGTGAGCGTACGCTGCATTCAGACGTGCGTGTGTGTCCCCAGGGTGTCGTCGCTGGAGGTATTCATCTCTCTCTCCTCCCTCCCGAGTGATAATTCCGCGGTTATTCAGACAGGAACGGGACGGGGCGGCGGCTGGGCCCGTGATAAAGCACCGTGGCCTTTAGAAATTCATTTACAGACGCCATTCATCTCATTCCCATTCAATGGCGACGAGACCTACCGGGCACACTGGGAGGGTTGCTACCGAGGACACGATTCGCACACTCAAAAACTCTATGTGACAATTATTTCCCAAAAAGAAAAGGGGGGGGGGGGGGGGGAGTAGTAGTATCAAGTTGGAGAAATGGATATATGCAAGTAATTCTCAGGGATAAATGGAGTTACAAATAAAGTGCTCCAGGATGGAGTGGAGGGTGGAAAAAAAAAAAAAAAGAGACATTGATGAAAATGTATGAGAGTATGCAACATTTTTAAAGAAAGAGATGAACTACTTTTTTTTTTTCGGTTGCTGCTGTTAAAAATGGACCCAAATCCAATTTGGAATGCTTTACTTCCTGTTTCGAACTGCACAGCAGACGGTTTAGGCGGTTAGCAATTTGTGTCTGAATTATTGCACTTAAAATGACTTAGATTATATTGACTTACTTAAAATGACTTTAGGCTTCATGTTTTCATGATGTAGATGGGTTCCAAACGGAATTTGGGATTGCAATGCAACCCAGCTCTTTCTAGTATTTTGGTAGCCATCATTAGCTCAAATAGGTACAAGAAAATAAACTAAAATGGACATTGATGGATTCAGTGAGACCCGAATCGTTAGCTGCCCAAGCTTTGAATTCGGAAAACAGGAAGTAAATGTGAACATTTCAAATTTGACATATACTGTATGTGCATATCTTAGCCCCATATGCCCAAATATGGTCAATTTATTTATTTTCATAAATTAATACTATTATGTGTCTCGACATCATCTATGAGCTTTACAAAGTATTAACTTAAATTGGTAAAAATACTTTGAGAACAAACCTAATAACTCTCTTGAATACTCAACTGTCTTAGACATGTTCTGAAAGGTTGTCCCTTCTCTCATTCTGCGGGAGACGTGCGGCATCATTGCACCTCAAGATTAAAATTCTGGATGTTTTTATTTTTTTAATTTTTTTATACAATGCAATAATGAGTGAATATAGCTAGATACCTTTTTGTGAGCCTGTTTTGTTCCGAACGAATCGTTGTATTGTTGTGTTACAGAAGTAAGCGCCAGCCACGTAAGCTAAGTTGGCATCACCTCCGCCTAAGACACGGCCAATCAGCTCATCGTTTCTTGTACTGCATCACTCATGGTTGTTAGACTTTTGAAACAGAATTCGGGAAGATGATGTAACCACATTTGTTAGTTTTGTGAAGTCTTTAAAAGTTTTATGCCAAGTCGATAGCATAATAAATGAGCAATTTAGCTTAGCGTAGTAAATTAGCAACTGAATATGATGTTGGGTAAAAGTTATAACATCAGCTTGAACATGGATCAGCTCAACAAAAAGGTCCAAATTTGGAAATCTCAGTTGTAAACTTGATAGCGGCCTGTTTAGATAGTGAGGTTGGCGGTGCAAGTTATCATCAGACATTTGAGTCAAGTGAGCTGATGCTTGCCTCTAGCGACTGATGAAACCGCTGGCCTCGACCACATGAAAACTTTCACGCAGATTATGGCTGAGAGAGGAATATTCCTAAAAGAAGGATTAAGCATAATCCAAGCCTGAGTCTCTGTATGACCACGTGGAATGGCTCCAGTCTAACAGCAGGCTGGAACTTCTAATGTCCTGTTGCGCGGTCCCCCGTCTGCCCTTCAATGACCGGGTCACACCCCCAACACAAACACAACTCCCAAAAACATCTGTTCGCCAAAGTAGAGCTTCCACCCCCTTCCGCCTCTGCAGCCACACCCCTCTGCCATCCAGTCAAGCTCCACTTAGCCGACCATCCACACTGAACCCCCAAGCAGACCACTCCAGCTGGCTACTCTACGGCCATATGTACGCCCCCCCCCCTTTCGCCATTGCCTCAGGATAGTCCCCCAAATTTGTTTTTTTTTTGGGGGGGGGGGGTCTTGGCGCTACACCACAGAAGTTTGATCGGTCCCCAACTGCTGGCATCTGCCAATCGGTGGGCCCACCCTTCCAACATCAGTTCCCCGCAAGCCACCACGCGTCCAACCGCGGGGGGAGCTCGCCCACGACGACACGAGTGTTAATAGGCAGAGCCGCGCGCTAATTGCACGCTGGAACGGGATCATGTTTAATCTTAGGATCCATTAGGCGCCGGCTGCTGCCAGAGTCGGCAAATGAAGGACGACAAACGAGTTATTGGAGCAAATGGAGACAGGCAGCGCGAGGAAGGGTTTGACGCGGCGACGTGGCAGATGTTACTCACACCTGGTTGGGGGGGGGGGGGGGGGACGTGATGGGGAGGGGCTGCTTGGACTGACATTTTCATGCTTCTCAGCTCATCCTGACTGGCAGGACAGAGGCGGAACATAACCAAGGCCTTATAGCACTTAAGTGGGGTCTGTAGTTACTCGAGTATCAATTTATTACAAACATCCGGGTCACTGCACCAACTGAAAAGTTCTTGGGAACGCTCGCCGGCCCTTTATCTTTAATGCTTGCTACACAAACAGTAACTACCACAATTATTATAAGTAGTGTATTGTGTATATCTCAAATGAACTATTTAATGGATGCCACAAAGATCAGCACACGACCATGGAGGGCGTTATTTCTTTCAACCTCCACAGATGACAACACAATGTTTAAAAAGAAAAAAAACAAAGCCAGAGAGGTGAAGTCGACTGTCATTCAGTCTTGATTGATTTGATTGATTGAGTGAGTGAGTGAAGGAAAACAAGTGACAGCTTCAACATGGCCAATTGTGAACCGGGGGCGTAACGACAACAGATTTGGTTAAGATATTTCCCGTGCAACTTCTTATCCACAAGAATTAATTTGTTGTCAGCTACAAGACTGATTTGCGGCGGATGTGTTGTGTCTTGTGCATATACTACCTAAAAACTAGTGTTGTTCCGATACCGATACTGGTATCGGCAGAGGTGCCGATACTGCATTAAAACAGTGGTATCGGTATCGGTGACTACTCACAAGTAACATGCCGATACCATTAATTCCAACGCTAATATAGGATTTTGGATGCAGCATCTTGTGTCTTGCTGGTGCACGACATTCACTGGTATGTGACATGTTCACTGCATGCCGATCTAAGATATCCTATTGGCCCTTGAATGCTCTGAACCAATGGCAGGACAGCAGGACAGCTTTTTCATGTTGAGGAAAAAAAAAAAAACTTAAGTATCGGTATAGTATCGGTATCGGCCGATACTGGAAAGCTGGGTATCAGTATCGGTATCGGGAGCCAAAAAACGGTATCGGAACAAACACTACTAAAAACATCATAAAATACAAATATTGTTGGCCGAATCAAACAAAAACACATACAGCTTAGATGTATTTTTTTGTATTATGAGCTTATTTAGCTTTTCTGAGGGGAAATGAAGCATGTGAAAAATGAACTGAGGTCTGAGCTCTGGATGGCCCCTTCCAAAAATATGAGATTTCTTCTGGTGAAAAAATGTTTTTGCTGATTTTTTCGAAGTATGCTGGGACTAATTGTCAAGATGAAAGGTGAGATTCATCTGTCGAGTCATTTTTGTCAGTGTTTTGGCTGTAAAACCTTCATTTTATTCAGATATTTTTTCGCTGTTGATTTTCCAATGCATCTTTAGTGCTCACAGCATCTCCATCCGTTTCCTGATGCGAACACGGGGAGTCGTAAGCTTCATTTCTCCTCAGAGACCCACTGCGTGTCTTTATTTGACGAGACTTTAAACCGCCATTGCACACGCGGGACTAAAACTAAAAATGATTTCTCGGCTCTCTGGAAACTTGAAGGGCTTGGAATTCCAGTTGCAAATGCAAAAGGACAACATTAATAAAAGAAAGCATTTGGCCCAGCCTCAAACGAGCGTGTCACAAAGACAATTCATTGCGTATTGTTTAATTGATCGCTCGAAAGCCGCCATCCATCACGGACCTGTTCAATATGTTCTTGGTTGAATAGTTGTACGTGCCTCATCATGATTCCTCACTGACAGAGGACGGCTTCACAATGCATCCTGACCTAAACTAACACGTGTGTACATTGCACAATCAATCCTATTCCCTATTAATTATGCATCCAAATAAGCACGTCAGTTGATGTTGTAGCAGTTCACTGCGGCAGCAGGGAACACATCTAACATCTGTTTCACATTAATGATTCCTGGTGCAGCTCCCGACCTACTCTAATATTCACAAGGGCGAGCAGCTAGCACGGTAATTGGGATGCTTTCGCGATGTCTTACTATGTGGCGCCAAGATACGAGGCAACAGAGGGTTTGCTTGCTTGCTTGCGCGTTTTGCAACCAAAGGCTCATCAAATATGTACTGAAAACATTTGCTTTGG
Organism: Festucalex cinctus; assembly: GCF_051991245.1. NCBI lineage: Eukaryota > Metazoa > Chordata > Actinopteri > Syngnathiformes > Syngnathidae > Festucalex > Festucalex cinctus. The sequence continues at coordinate 8,722,871 of NC_135423.1, read as the reverse complement.
GCCCAAATAGACAGCCACGTGTGTGTGAGTTGCAAATTAGATTGTCGTGAGGAAATAAGGGTCTAATGGCAGGCAGGTCGAAAATCAAGGCTCGGTACGAACCTGGGTTTTAAGGTCAGCGATCTGTTTCTTTTTTGGCAAGGGGACAAAATTACGCCAGTTCTGACAGACTGTCCGTCAGTCCATCAGACGGACGCCCGTTTTGCTGACAAATAACAAATGACGAGAAAATGGAGGACAAAGCACTAACGGAAGTGATTTTTCATCCAATCCAATCCACTTTATTTCTACAGCACATTTTATAAACAAGCATTTCAGAAGTGCTGCACATTGAGATCCGCACACTATCATACACATAAAACCTATTAAAACCAAATATTAAAATTAAAAAACAGTAAATAAAATACTAAAATTGAATCAGTAAAGTAAAAAAAATAAATATATAAAAAATAATTTAAAAAAACAGAAACAAAAAAAACTATAGGCTATAAAAAATAATCAAAAAGAATAAAAAAAATATAAATTTTTTTTAAATCATCACTATCTGGTTCAAGTACCGATGGACCTCACAAATACTGGTGACAAAGTGATGACGGAAGCGTGGTTAAAATAAAATGACGGCATGACGATTACAGTTTGGTTTAGCTTGAAAAAATGAAGGACTGACGTTGATGGAAGGGTGCTGAAAAATGAGAAATGACAGACCAGAAAAAAATTTGTACCTCTGGTTGTTTCAAATTTAAATCATGTAAAAATAAAATACATTAAAACAAAGGAACACCCTGTGTGTTAGCAAAAGAATGGAGAGAGGTTCTCCAAGATGGCAGTTAGCTCACCAACAGGTCTACATTCCCCATTACATTTGTATCTTCTGCTTGAATTAATATAAAGTTAGTGATCTTGATCATAATCCATTGTTAAATTTCCCGATCATTACTCAATGATTGCTTGAAACGGCCATCCCGATTAAGTTTTACAAGAGCATTAATTGCATCCCGAGTCGTTCATCTGCAGTAAATGATGCTTCCTTGGCTGGCTGTTTAACAACAAAGTAATGTGGAGTCGGCCGCACAGATTAATGCTTGCTTGGCAGACTAATGGCCTCCCTGCTTGAGATGCGAGAGCAATCGCCAGAGCCGTGCCATGTATCAGCATCCGCTGACGCGCCCATCCCAGGGGCGACCGCCACAACGCCCCTCCCCAACCCCGACACGCCAACATAATGAATGGCCGGGCTATTGAAGGCTTACTAATTGATTACGGAGAAAACAGAGTATTACTCAGCCAGTGATGGCAGCTCCGAGGGGCGGAGAGACACTTCGTCGATGCTTTACATTGCACCTTGTCCACGCTAGAGGGCCTTCGAATAGCCCAGCTTGACCCTCTCGCAACAGTGGGGTTAAGGTATGCATAATAGTTTTATATTGCCATTACCTGCTTACCTGTTTCACTGCCGTAATTTACAAGAATTCAGCAGTTGAACATGTCGTACATCTCGCTGCGGGCGTACACCAAACCCAACCAGGTGTGACTGCCACTGATGAGAGAGCGAGCGGGGATTTTTCAAAGCTTTAACACCTCTGGGCGGTTGCGCAACCAAGCAGACAGAAGCCGCTAAGGTGGGAGGTGCGTGTACAGGACCATTGTCTTTGATTAACTAATTAGGAGACATTATCAAGGCTAAACAGAAGTCATTACCAACGGGCTTTGGTGGGAAAGCCTTCATTTCCCCACGGGCCGTCAGCCCTTCCTGGTTTCTTCGCTTTCCGCTCGCTCGGCCACAAACTCGGGACACTTATTACATCCATGACGAGTAATTTTGCCTTAAACGGGCGCTCTAATTGACTTTCATGTGAAGAAAGCAATGCGGCTTGTATGATTGGAGCCACTGATGGAATCGCTGATGTGCTAACTTGTTACCTCCGTGGCTAAGGGATTTTTATTGAGCTCATGCTTAATGCATAATATTGTCATTATATCTGAAATATAAGGCAGATTCGATCTTGTAGACCTATTCACGACAAGAGACAAAGCGATATTTGATGGAACCGCAAGTAAATGAACCTTTTTATGTCTTTTGATCAAGGCAAAACAGAGTTAACGGCTTGCATGATGATTTTCGCCTTCTCGATCAAATTTACAAGACGTATTTAATTTCACTTTACAGGGACATTAATGTCCAATTCCTCAATGTTCTGCTAGGGTCAACCCTCAAAACTCCACAAGAGAACCAAGCAAAATTCTCGGAAAAAGTACGTCTCTTAACAAGTCTTACGTCAGGCAAGCTCGGGCCAAGCATGCAGAACAAGTCAGTGCAGGGAAAGTAATTAGAGGCATGACTGCAATAAAGAAATTATCATAATTCATTCTAATTATAAGTAGATGACAGGCATGAACCCCTAAAACACAGTTGCTATTTTCACACTTTTTATAAGTGTTCATCCTTTCAGGCCGCCACTGTAAAAGTCACATCAAATGCCGTAATCGTAGTAAAAAAGAACATTGACGCATCCACGCAAGGGATGAATCATCTTAGAGTTTACAATAAACAGTGATAAAATTTTCAAACCGTTTCAAATTGCAATTATCGTTCTGACTGGATTTAGCGTCTCCAGACGGAAGTCGTTGCCTTATAGTTGCTCCAATCAACCACTAGCACGCCATGACAGCAAAGGAAGGTTTTTCCCAAAAAGTTTTTTGTCCATTTAAAAAAAAAAAAATCCTATTTTTGTGTTTTGTAGTTTCATGGTTTGGCTAAAGGTGAAAACAAAATGAGCTGCTCCATTTTTCCATTACGTTTGTCAAATACAATGTAAATTCTATACTGTTTGATGCACACAACCCGAAATGGATTGATGGAGGTGGTGTGCGGAGCGTCCTGCCTGTAGCTGCCGATCAGGTCGTCGCACCAAGGAGAGGGGGTAGAAGGCGAAACAAAGACAAGGCGGCTCGGTCAGAACGGATCGCTGCGGTCTAATTGAGTCCTTTGGGCCTTAAGGCTCTGCTGATCAGAGACTTGTTACAGGAATCCGGTTTCATGGTTTCCAAACAATAAGGTTTCAGAGAAGGGATTTAGCCTCCTTTGGGAGCCCCTGCTAACCTTTCTGTGACTTTTGCGCATCTCTGTTGGTTGTTGGCCCCCCCACGTCTTCCTCGATGTTGAGTCCAATTATGATCAGAAGGTGACACGAGTTGAGCACAAGGATTCAAGTGTGGGGATTCTTTGTGCAATCTGAGACGAATGGGCCGTTTCGAGTATCCATATGGATATAAGCATTATTAATGCAACGCTGGGCCACTTTTTGGACAGAAATGTATGAAATGGTTATCAAACTTTGACAGCATGCTCTACCCACATTAAATAGCATAGGGAAGAAGGCTGTCCATTTAGGATACTTGCTTCTGATTGGGGCTCATTTGGGCAGATTCCCTGGTAGGAGAGCCAAAGCTCAAGTCCTGGAAATCGCCTAAAATGGCAATATCAAACCAAACTGGCTAAATTCTTGTTCAAATTCCAACATGGGAATTTTTATGTGTTCTGTCATGACTGACACACAATTTATCATTGATGTTGGTGCTCCTTTCAGTTTTGAAGATTCCAGAAGGCATTTGTGAGTAGGGATGTAACGATATCCAAACATCACGATACGATATTATCACGATATGAGGGTCACGATACGATAATTATCACAATATTGTGGGGTGTAACAGCAATGCACATAAACCACCTACAATCTCGAATAACAATATTTGAGGCACTTACTTGCTAATGCAAGCACACATTGATCACTTCACAAGCAAATTAGGTTCCCCTTCATCTGACAATTAGCATAGATTTTAAACATAGAAGGCCAAAACATCCCTCATGAAAATTAAATTGCACTAATAAACTAGCCACTAGAGGGTGCTAGAACTACACAAATGGAAATCAACCTGACTTTTTGAACATATGTGTTCCTTTTAAATATTGTGAACATGACGGTGACGATATTGTGGCAGTTTTAATATCGCGAGATCACGATATTGCCCTTATCGTGACATCCCTATTTGTGAGTGAGTTTTGAGGGTTTGAGTTGGGGACAGTACATACAGTTGAACCAGGGCGCACGGGAATGTTGAAGCCCCCCAAAAAGGCTTTTTTTTTTGCCGTATGACTCATAATAAACAACAATTTTTCTTCATCGACTGGGGCTCAGGCCCTAATCAGGTTGAAGTCTTTGCCCCAAGGTATCATAAATCACAATACCGTGTTAAGACGTGTTGCTCAAGTCAAAAGTTGATGTCGATTGACAATGCAGATAAGTGCACCTGATTGACAATTTAGATAAAGGTATCATCGTTGTTAGCATTGCCAATGTATTCACAAGCATTAAAAAACAAAGGACAAACGCAAAAGAGTATGAGCGTCATCCCTCCACTGTCTTCAGAAACAGATCCCGTGAGACAGCGAGCAACAAGAACAAATGACTTTGGCCTTTTAGCAGAGAACAAGAAAAGGAAAACCCAGCAGTCTCACTCAAGGTGTTTCTCGCCAACGCCCTCGCTCAAGTGTGTTGCTATCAACGAGCTCTCGATAAGCTTCCCGTAGAGCGGTAAAAGGCCAGTACAAACACGGACCCTATGCTGGTTTTAACAAGGGTGAGCCTGTGCCCAAGTACGGCGCTTCATAAATTACAGAGCAAAGCAAAGAGAGAAGCAAAGGCGAGTAAATAGGAGCGGTAAACACGACAGAGGAGTGCTCTGGATCGTCATTCATGTATTTGGAAATGAGACAAAGGAGGAGAGGAAATGGTGGAAAAATAATAAACCAGAGGAGGGTGCTTTGCCAAGGATGTACAAAGTAGCTCAGAAGAATAAGCCGTGCGAAGGCTTTCAATTGGCATTATTCTTAAAAGACTTTAAATTGCCACTCAAGGATTTTCCATTCAAAAAAAAAAAATCATTCCATTTGCAGGCGTATTCAGAAAATCTGCACTGCATTTATTTTTTGAAAATGGAAGCCATTTTCATTTAGCAACATCAAATTTGATAGCCATGTCTATCATGAATAGACCCACAGAAAAATCTCAAGAATGAATTAGACACAGGAAGTCTGTCATTTTGATTTAAAGAGACCATTTTAGGGTCATTTGCTCTTCCAGATGTCCTTCAAAGAGGAACTTGTATTGTTTGAAAAATTCAGCCCCGGAAGCCAGTTTCACTGAGCAATATCAAATTTGGTATGCGTGTCCGTCTCCAGTAGATCCACAAAAATATCTCAACTAGCGATGGCCAGAGACACAGGATGTCTGCAATTTTGGTTAAAATGACCATTTTAGTATCAAATCTATTTCCAGGAGTCCTTCAAAGAGGAACTTCTCTGGTACCTCCTGAAAATTAATTCGGCCTCCGAAGTAGGTTTTAAATAGACACCCAAAAATGTGGAAATAATGTCTATAAGTAGAAGCACAAAAAGTCTTTAAAAAAAACACTATGTTATGGGAATATTGTGCATTTTTATGAGTTATTATGCAAGGAATTCAGCCTTCATAGCCAATTTGACTAGCAACATGAACTTTGGTAATGGTGTTCATTACAAGAAGACTCACCAAATGGGCTCATGAGCCCACGGCCAAAGAGAGACAGGAAGTCTGCCATTTCGGTTTGACACAGTTGTTTGGTGGCCATCTTGACTATTTTCAGGGTTCTTTCAAAGACAAACTTGGCATTGAGATTTTGTCACCAAATGCCACCAAATTTGCAATGGATATACAAGACAACTGTGTGAAACTAGATTGCAAAACATTTGAGTTTTTGCCAATGTGTGTGAGCAGTGCATGGATGAAAATTTGATGTGTCGCAAGACAAAAATCTTAACTCATTCACTCCCAGCCATTTTCACAGAAGCAATTCCGTTCGCTCCCGGCTGTTTTACTGGATTTTGACTGATTTTGAAAGGCCCACAGAATATTGTGTTCTATTGCTATAAAATCATGGAACCCATCAAAAGAAAGATTAAAGTTTCTTCTTTCATCAGGAAAAAAAAAAGTACGTTTCTATCTATTTCCGTTCTGCAGCAATTAGCATTAGAAGAGAGCTAAGTTTCATCAGTTTTCACAAATCTATTTAAAATTGTAAGTAATTGAGCTTTTTTTCTAGATGGCCCTGGTTGATCTCCTTTGCTCTGCTGCCACCTGCTGGCCATTTGTGTAATAACTACCATTTCTGCAACCGTTCTTTGCAGTTGAGAGGCTGCATCAAAGCCTTCTGTATGCTCTAGCATAAAAAAACAAACAAACAAAAAAAACGTATAAATACGTCTTTGGGACACTTAGAACATTAAAAAAACAAACGTATTTACACGTTAATGGGAGCAAATGAGTTAAGGAATTCTGACTGGTTATTGTCAGTAAGAACATAAAAAAAACGTATTTATACGTTATTGGGAGTAAATGAGTTAATCTAAATCTAAATCAGATAATTCAAGAGGTCTTTGAAAAAAACTGTTCCTTTCTTTTGGTCAATTCCAGGGCCTTCAAAAACTACATAAATGGGATTAGGTGTGATTGCTTTAAAATTTGAACGGCTTTTTTAGATAGATGGGTAACGATAAACTGCAAAACATTTTAGTTCACACACGATTTCGTGTGTGCAGAGCATCGCAGCGAAGCTCGACTGGCCATTCAACACATTCAAAGCCAGCCAAGCCTTAGCTATAAGCTTTGTTTTTCCTGTAGCCTGGAGGACAGTCGGTAGGGAGGAGGGAGGAAGGGGCTGACAGGCGCGGCGCAGGAGCCACCTGATGCCATCGCGTGGCCTCCTTTTGTAGGCCAAAGTGCCGGGCCAAAGAGAAAGGCGGAAACAAAGAAGAGACAGGACTCTCTGCGGGACGCTCTTGTGCCATCACCACTCCTCACAAAGCCGTCATCTGGCCCCCGACGCCTCGTTAGCCCGCTCCCCGCAGCCCTCTCCTGGCGGAGGGATTGACGGCGGGCCGCCTGCTGGCCCGGGCCCGCCACTACACGCGCGGTGTCGGCCATTAAGAAAGGCACGTGCGCAATACGGGGCTGTGGAACAAAGCGTGAAAGGGGATGGGCAAGTGCAATAAAATGCACCTGTTCCACGGGGCGTTCGAGGTCCTCACCGAGCATTTTCATGTGTATTTGCGAAGGTGGTGAAAAGCGGATCTTTTCAGATGATGTCCACAAAAAAAGTGTCTCAAGTGACTGGCGGGGTTCTCTCCTGCACACTCTCTTTGTTTGTTTACACCACAAATGAGTCTCAAGAAGAACCTTTCGTTTGTGGAAACAACAAGACTATGAATGTGCTCATTTTGAATTTGGCAGTCATTTTCACCAATTGTCACAACATGCCTCTTTATGTAAAGCAGTGTTACCGCACAGTCTGCGAGGATCAAGCCAAATAAATATGCAGGCATCCGTTCCGGCTGCATACACCGTCAAAACCAGTCAAAATGAGCCCATTTACTACTGTAGCGTTCAATGCGGCGCCAATGAAAAGCCCAGTGAAGCTCATATTGATGCAAATAAATGAATTTCTGCCAGCATCCGAGCAAGCGGCGTTACCCATGAATGCAAAGGCCAATAACAGCCAAAATTGAGGGATAAACACACCGAACGCAAACGCACGAGATTTATTGAAGAAATATCCATATCGACACACCAATTCATGCGATATTGCAATTTTATGTGCTGAAGAGCTGCAGAATATATTGCACCTCCACAGTATATCTTTTGAAATATGTTTATGACATAAATAAAAAATAAAATAAAAAAAAGAGTTAAAGCTGTGAGTGGCTATGAACTTAAACTTGCCTGTCTATGGTGCGGGGAAGCTGGGAGTTATTACATCCATACATTTATGCCAGAAGGGGAAAACGACACATCTCTTTCGGGCATTTGCTTTGGTCAAGAACTGACCTTGTGGAGCTGAACCCCGCAGAATTCTCTGACATGCTCCACCCTCATGGAATTAAAAATAATTGTGTCACCCGCTTGCGTAGTTTATGGAGCCCACATTTTATTAAGTTATTTTTTGAAGGACAACTAGAATTATTTAAAATGACCCAACCAAAAGGGTAAGCAAGCCTGCTGTGGCATTTCAAGCATGTCTTCTTGAAACGTTTTTGAGGGTCTACTAAAGATCATGTTGCTAAGTGAAACCAGCTTCAGAGGCTGAATTTTCCAAAAATATGTTGTTGATGATGTAAAAGCTCCCAAAAGAGCATCAAAAAACTGCAGCTCGGGTGCTGACCAGAACAAAGACATCACAACAAATGACTACAGTCCTTAAGGCTTTACACTGACTCACAGTCAGCTGTAAAATAGATTTTGAGAATCTGCTACTGATCTATAAATCGCTGAAATTTTGGGTCCTGAATACATTCAAGAAAGGCTGATTGAATATAAATCCAGTCGGGCTCTGGAGTCTGCCAACTTGGGTCTTTAATGGGGCCCAGAGTTCAGAGCAAACACGGTGGAGTGGCATTTAGTTGTTATGCTGCATACAAATTGAATAATTTCCAAACAGAAGTGAAAAACTTTGCTTTTTTTCCCCCATAGCATTGATGAAATTCTTTTAAACATTTCTTTAAACGCTTTTAGAGTATGTTTTTTTTTTTTTTTTTTTTTTTTTTTAAATAAAGCTAATTTCACTTCTTTACCTGTAAAGGTTGTGAATATAATTAGGTCTTCTATTAATGTATTTTTTACATTATTTCAGCAATTTTGGCAAGCTACTTGAAGAATGTCACTAGCTATTGTGTCTATAAATGCTTTTTGGTGCTGTATTTTTGCTTGTGTGAAGCACACTGAGTTGTCTTGTGTATAAAATGTGCTATACAAATTACGCTTCCTTGCCTTGTCTCATAATAGTAATTGATTTGGTCTAAGAACATCTATTTTCTTGATTTTATTCCTCACAAGGGTCGTGGGGGGTGCTGGAGCCTACCTCAGCCAGCTTTGGGCAGTAGGCGGGGGACACCCTGGACTGGTTGCAAGCCAATCGCAGGGCACACAGAGACAAACAACCATCCACACTCACAATCACATCTAGGGACAATTCAGAGCGTTCAATTAACCTGCCATGCATGTTTTCGGAATGTGGGAGGAGACCGGAGTACCCGGAGAAGACCGACACGGGCACGGGGAGAACATGCAAACTCCACCCAGGAAGGTCCGAGCCTGGACTCGAACCTGAGTCCTCAGTACTGGGAGGCAGACGTGCTAACCACTCAATCCACCGTGCCGCCCTGGTCCAAGAACAACGGAATAGAAACAAAGAAATTACAAGCCCTAATGAAATGTGCTTTGGCTTTTCTTGGGTGTATTTATAAAATACTTTTTTTTTGAATGACCAATTTATACAATACATTGAATGTCTACCCCCCTGTGTGCTTGACTATTACATTCCTTCCCTTTCAACAGCTGTCGCCTCACATGTTGCCATCCCGCTACCTGCCACTGTTCATCCCCAACATCAATCAGGCCCTGCTGTGTTCTAATACGTTCCCCCCCCACACACACTCGCCCCCACAAGGACCATCAGCCCCTTCACAATTACAACAGGGAAAGGTCATACCATCCAATTAGAGCGTCATCTAGGATGCAGCGCTGGAGGGTCATTCCCAGAGCCCTTGGAGCACATCATAGATCCTCCATTTGGCCGAGAAAGGACACGCAGCCTGTTTGGATTCCGACCGCTTGACTGATTGCAGCGCCGATAAACGAGGTGCCGGCTGCAAGTTTAATGGACGACAATGCGCGTGATGTATACCCTGCTCGAGATTGATACTCTGTGTCACGGCATTTGAAAGTGCCGCAATTGGTTTGTCCCGTATGATGAAGCGTGTCATCGCCGGTTTGCGTACTGACCCTGCGGCGACCCCAAGGGCCGGATCAATGGGGTCTCCGATCGGGATCAGATCAAACCCCACCCACTGACTGCAGCCTCATTACTCGAGGGCAGGCTTCTCCAACCGGTAGTTTGCCTACCGTTCACTCGCGGCGTAGTTTGAGTAGTTAATAGACAGATAGCTAAGGCTAACTTCAAAGTAAAGTTTACCAAATAATACACTGACGTCAGTGCAAATAGCCTTAGTCGACTTTAAGTTTGAAGTTGAGCCGCATTGTGGCGTGATGGCTACATTGACTTCCCTTTTCAGCGTGTAGGATTTCTTTATCATAGTTTTTATTAACATTATATAGTTGCGACAAACATCAAAACAACGCTATCTCCAACTCATATTCAATCGCTAATTTAGGACGCTAAGAAACCGCTAGTTAATTACGACGTCAGTGTATGGCATGGCACAAATCTCCGACGTTAGTTGCTAGGAGCTAGCTGTTAGCATTAGTAACAGGTGACTGGCTGGTAACATAAATGAGTTCGACAACTGGTACCACGCTTGCTTTCTTTATTCTGGACCAAGCTAGCCTACTTTGTAATAGGGCTGCATGATATTAGGAAAACATGCGATATGCGAAATATTTGTTGAATATTGCGATAGATTGCGATATTCAACATTTACCTAAAGAAATAACATATTTATTATCTAATGAATGAATAAAATTTTTGTCATGTGTCAAAATGAGCAAGCTCAATGCATTCTTAATTAATTAATTAATTATGATTACCTTAGATAATGTTCAAATTTTTAGATGGTGATGCACATTTATGTCTGTGTCTGACTGTTCAAATTCAGAGTCTACAATTCCATATAACACTTTTTGCATGTCTTTGCAATGTGCATATTGCATGGGCCAATATCACGATCGATACTTTTTCTGTACATTGCCCAGCCCTACTTTGTAATTCACTCTCCATATTTAAAGGAAGGGAATGTGTTATTTATAAACACTTTAAATAAATGTAAAAAAAAGATTTAGATTTTAGCAACAACTTTAAACCATTAATACCTTCTTATTTTACACATGGACCATGTATAAAATAAGAATGTATCTGCTTCATATTGCACATAAAGTTGTGTTCCTAAATCCTAAACTGTCATATTAGACTTTTTTTTTTTTTTGTATGGGCAAAAATATTCTACAAAATAAATTAAGACAAGTACTAGGTATCTTTTTTTTTTTCCTGATCCATAAAACAATCAGATCCAAACCGTGACTTTGGTGACCACTGTTGTCATGTTTGAAGTAAAGGCAAATAACAAAAATGTGGCTATAAAATAAATGTTGTGAAACATGAGTAGCTCGCTGCTGTTTTGCATTTCTAAAAGTAGCTCATGATGGAAAAAAGGTTGGAGACCCCTGCTCTAGGAGGTGGACATACTGTGTAGACTCCTGAGGGGGGTTTAGCATCCACTAGTGGAGAGGAGCATGTGGAGGCCATTGTCTTGTCTTGGTGCAGAAAAGACGCTCATGAGAAAGGGCTACACACACACATATCTACATAGAAAGAAAGACAGGGTGGGTCAGTGCGCTTTGAGCTGATCTGGGCCAATTAGGGACAAGTGACAGCACAGCTACATGCTTGTGACACAACTAGACCACAGAACCAGCGCCAACATCTCACAGCTTTCAACCTCGGAAAGACATTTTTATGCCTCCCCTTTCCTTAAAACAAAAACTGCTCCAAAATAAAATAATATCCCACCACCACTACTAAATTGGAGGACACTGTAGGAGGTTCCCACCCACCCACAATTCCCTGCCTGCCTGCCTCCATCCGTCACGCTCGGCCAGCTCTCTTGACGTGCCACATTGGTGAGCGATGCTGCGGCAACTTCACCGACCTCTGACCCCTTCAGTTCAAAACTTGTGAACCTCAGACAAGAGGAAGCCAAACAGCTTGGTGGGGCGGCACGTGGATTAAGGGGGCCGGGGCGAGTGGGGTTAGGTTGGCTGGAGGGAGGAAGAAGGTTGGGAAGGGGGCTGCTTAAAACGACCACCGGCAGCTGTTATTGCTGCATTGCCTTCTTCCTGTCAGCACATAATGACGCCTTCGCGGAGTGCAAGGAGTGGTAAGCCACCTGGTTGTAAGGCTGTTGGCGGCTCCGGCACCAGGCCATGTGATTAATGAGACGGGGCACGGCGCGACACGGAGCTCGGCGGCAAGCGCCACGCTAAAGCTAACACCTAAAAGTCACATCACGGTCTGATTCAGGCATGAAAAAACAAGCACGCAAATGCACATGCTGCATCCTCATCTTGTTCACCCTTGACCGAGCATCGGGTGCATAAAATATGTGGTTGCTGCTGCTGGGTGTGTGGGTGAGGCGGAGGCAAGCAACGGGGCTGATGGGGGGGATGAGGGACTGACAGTGGGAGGCGGTGAGTCGCGCTTAACGTCTGCCACTCAAAGAAGTTAATGATGCCACGTTTCCCGGCCCAGAACCCCCCATCGTGGGCGACGAAGTGTGAGGGTGATGGTGCTGCTGGCAGTCGGTAGAGTGAAGGTCCAATTGTGGGCTATTGGGGGGTTCTAAAAGTGAAGGTCTGAGGGTAATTGAATGGGCCCTGGCAAGCAGGGGGCACCTCCAAAACTCTTGATGGAGCTCCTGGAGCTCAGTTATTACATTTTATAATTTTGTTTTGTTTATTTTTTATTTATTTATTTATTTTTGTTATCAAACTCCACCACCATTCTCCACCCAAACAATAACTAAATTTCAGATTCCCCATTTACCGTCAACCAAGGTCAATGTTAAACTTTGGCAGCACCCAAATGGCAGCTGTCCCGTATGTTTTCGGCCATGGTATCTAGCTTCACATTTTTTTTGTTGCTCTGCTGATGAGAGACAGGTCTACCAATTTTCAAAACTCTCAGGTTGTTTTTTGAAGCACCCGTGGAAAAGGGTAAACAATGAATGGCGGACATCTTGTGTGATTTCCGACATAAGCTTTTGAGACTTTCTTGCAGATTGACTCCTCATAGCCAAGCCTACCAAATTTCATATTGCTACTAGGGATGTCATGATAAGGGCAATATCGTGATATCGTGATATGAAAACGGCCACAATATCGTCGTCGTCATGTTCACAATATTTAAAAGGAACACAATGTTAAAAAAGTCAGGTTGATTTCCATTTGTGCAGTTCTAGCACCCTCTAGTGGCTATTTTATTAGTGAATTTCATTTTCTTTAGGGATGTTTTGGCCTTCAATGTTTAAAATCTATGCTAATTGTCAGATGAAGGGGAACCTAATTTGCTTGTGAAGCGATCAGTGTGTGCTTGCATTAGCAAGTAAGTGCCTCAATATTGTTATTAGAGATTGTAGGTGGTTTATATGCATTGCTGTTGTGTGTTTTTTTTAGTATGAGCTCTTTTTTTACAATATTGTGATCATTTTTTAAATATCGCCAACGCCCCCACGATATCGTGATAATTATTGTATCGTGACCTTCATATCGTGATAATATCGTATCGTTTGGATATCGTTACATCCCTAATTGCTACATTCAACTGATTTGAGGGGCTGAATTTTCAACAACAACAACAAAAATCGGGGCCACCAGGTGACTATTTCAGGAGTGATTGTGAGTCTCCTCATGATAGACTGAGTGACCACATTTCCTGTTGCTACATTCTGCTCACCTCTAGGATACATTTTCAAAGAAGTATCAGTGGCTATCAAAGCTCTAAAAAGGATGATTCATTTAGCCCGATAATACAAACGACAAAGAAATGAAACAATTTCAAGAGTACCTTTACACCGCCTGCTCAGGCCCTAATTACTACGCCCCAGTCAGAATTGAATTTCATATTAATGAAATCCCAAATCGTTTTGTTCATCCCTCCCCAATAATGCCGCTGCCCTCATCAACGTCCTTTATTGAGCCGACCGACACATTATGCTTTTATTACAAAAGTCTGCTAATTTCGTTTCCAATGAACCGCTCGCTGGCTATTTGATGCGTTTTCACCGGCAGAATAGAGGTGTGTCGGCCCACTGGTTTTCAAAATTGTTATCATGGAAGGCCAGTTAGGGAGCAACAATTTAGGGTGATATGGGAGCAATGGAGGGAAGAGGGAAAGGGGAAGTGGGGGAGGAGGCTGCAAGAAGGCAAGATGCTGAGGAGCGATAGCAGCTAATGCAAGGGAGGCAAAGGTCTGGTCTCCCCCAAAGTGTCTGAAGGCCTATTGTCATGTAAAAGCAAGCAGGACAGAGTCGGAAGGGTTAAGACTGGTAGACGTCACGATAGCTTTCGGGGGCCATTTGTCATAAAGCAGGAAATGAGGTGAAACTGACAATGATTTATGTTGGAGTTTGCCGCATTCACAGGAGAAGCACAGAAGTGTAGGAACAAACACGATGACAGATGCCTCATATCCCCCCAGCCCTAAATTGAAAGATGGTTGCTTTTCTTGCTCTGACAAGAAAAATCATTCCGACTACTTTTCCTGGAGATGCGGCGATTATCTGTGCCGTTCTCTGGTTTTCCCGGGGTCGACTGATGGTCAATCGATGACAAGTCGGGGTCACGTCTAGAGCGGGGCCAAAGGTCGGATAGCTGGACCCATCCGGGTCATCAACACGCCGTGAGCGGAGCTAAATCATGCTGACAACTTCCTTGCGTCGGGGATTCCAAAGATCTGATAAGAATGTGACATCCTACAATTCTGACGTATCCAGAGCCATGATTTATACAACCCTTCTTCCCACTAACCATCCATGTTCTATAGCGCTAAAACTGTTCAGGGTTTCAGGGATCTGGAGCATATCCCAGCTGACTTTGGCTGAGAGGCGGGGCAAGTCAGTCAGGGGTCAACGTTGGCTAAGCTACCAGTTGTCTACATGGCTGAGCTTCCATCCATGGTGTTTTTGCTGGAGCATATCCCAGCTGAATTTGGGCGAGAGTCGGCGTACACCCTGAATTGCTTGCCAGCCAAAAGCCATGGTGTTCAAATATATTTAAAAGAATATGACACCATTTCCAGATTTTTGTATTTGAGGTACAATAACCAAAACGCAATCAGATTTGAATCCATTATCCAATATTCAGTCAAATAATTGATAGTTGAATTGATTTATTAGTAAGTTATCAATGGTGTTCAGCATGTTTTTATTTTTATAATGTTAATGTGCGTGAGTTTGAGTACCAAAGAAACATCATCAATTAGACCAATAACACGTCAGGTGCATGAACTAACATCCGATTAATTGCAAAAGCATCCTGCGCCGCACATTTCCAACATTGTCCACAGCCTCCCACTTAGCAGCAGCAGCGGCCAAATCGATATTCATGAAGTGTCAGAGTTATAATTCACGTGCCTGTTCCACACGCACACCACGGGGACCTTTAAAAGGCAGAAAAACCACGGGGAGAAAAAAAAAGTGAAAATGCAAATGACACAGTTAATGTCCGGACGTGGATGTTGGCCAATTAAGCCATTCTTTTCAGCTCCATTACGACACAACGTCCGGGGGTTCATTTTTCCCAATAACTGTGCCATTTAGCTCTCAGACGGCATAATGTTCACTCTGCCAGTTAGGCTAAAAAAAAAAAAAGTTACAATGTGAGTTTGTGCATGTGTGTGCATTAGCAGTAATTACAAATGAGCTGTGTTAAGACATGAAGTGGACATAAAACAGTTTCTTTCTGTGCTTATACCAGAAAGGTTCATAAGTTAATGTGACTTACTGCATGTTTAATCATCACATTAAAAAGCATGTTCCTACATTTTTAAAAACAAATGCAAAAATATGATTTTGTGTTTTGAAGATATTGAGATGTGAGACACTTTTGTCACCAATTTAAGTTGCAACAACCAACCACAACCAACAGCCTGAACTGCATTCCTTGCATTTCTGTGTGTAGAACAACAGATTTCTCCAAATCGTACGCCAGAAATATCTTCCCAAACACACCCTTTCTTAAAGCACAGACAAAGCGAAACATAGGAGGAACCTGCGTGTACGTTAATAGCTTTGCCCCGGACAGTGTCGAACGCGAAGGCCAGCAGCAGAGGCGGCGAGATAAGATTCTGCTTAGCATTTGAATGGGCTTTTTCTGATTCCTATTCGCTTGGCCTTTGGCCACGCTTAAGTGATCTGTGCGAGGCGGCCTGCTCCTCCAATACGGCCGGCCAATGTACGGTCTCCTATCTGGCAATGAGGCAAAGAGTGTCGGCATCATGTCCGCCGTTTTTTTGGCCGGCCGGTCGTCGGCCTGGCTCGCCGCTAAATCACGCTCCCAGCTGCGCGGGCAGGTGGTTGCTCATACCGAAGATCTCGTTCCCATTCTGCATGTGATGTCATCTGCGGGTCACTTTGCATTACGAGTGACTCAGGTAGCCGGGAGCATCCTCAATGAGATTACATGAATCTGCGTGTAAGGTAAAGATGCAGGATGAAGTTGTTGAAGTCGACCCTCAAATTTGAAGGCTGCTTAGTGGGAAGTTGCTAACAGGGCATGAAGTTTAATATCTGACACTCTCCTGGCACATCTAATTATCTAAATATGTGAAGCTACAAAAACACCATGGACACAACAATGTACACCATTTTGGAAAATTCTGTCTGAAGAATGTTGGTGAAAAATTGCTGTTACAGTTCTGAGTATTAATGCATCAGCTTGCCATTAACTTATTTACTCCCAATAACGTATAAATACGTTTTTTTAATGTTCTAAGTGTCCCAAAGACGTATTTATACGTTTTTGTTTTTGTTTTTTTTATGCTAGAGCATACAAAAGGCTTTGATGCAGCCTCTCAACTGCAAAGAACGATTGCAGAAATGGTAGTTATTACACAAACGGCCAGCAGGTGGCAGCAGAGCAAAGGAGATCAACCAGGGCCATGAAAAAAAAAAGCTCAATTACTTACAATTTTAAATACATTTGTGAAAGCTGATGAAACTTAGCACTCTTCTAATGCTAATTGCTGCAAAACGGAAACAGACAGAAACATACTTTTTTTTTCCTGATGAAAAAAGACTTTAATCTTTCTTTTGGTAGGTTCCATGCTTTTATAGCAATTGAACACAATATTCTGTGGGCCTTGCAAAATCAGTCAATCCAGTAAAACAGCCGAGAGCCATTTTCACAGAAGCAGTACCGAACGGTACTGCTTCTGTGAAAATGGCTGGGAGTGAATGAGTTAAGGCAGTTTGAAAGGGTTAAAAAGTCTTTGCCAATCTAAAACCGGGGACCACATACTCTGAAAGTTCAGTTCAGGTTCAAACAGAATTTGTATATTCTTGCTGAGTCAACTGCCGGACATACAGCATAGAAGGGGCTAAGAAGTTTTTTTCGTCTAAAGTCAAGGTATGCTCTGTTACTACCAAAAGTTGTGAACACTACTAACAAATACCTTGGATGTAGAGATTTAAAAAAAAAAAAATGGCAAGGCTAAATAAAGTCAAATATAACGAGGCTAACAGCTAAACGTAAAGCAGATGCTGAATCGTCACATTGTGTCAACCTTTGAAGCTTTCACATCAAATGTTTGGGAGCCACTACCAATCGCAGTCATGCAACATGGACAGGACGCCGAGGCGGAATGAAACAACAGCAATGAGGTGGTTTGCCATTTTCCAAGTTTCTGATCCAAACTACATCAGGTTTGACCTTGCACCTCCGTAGACTGGCAACTGAAATGAACTGTACAGTATGTGGTCTTGGAATCGCAACAAATGACATGAAGCCCCTGTTATCCTTTCCTGCAGTCTAACAGGCCGAGGCGGCACTCTGGAAGCCACTTATTCTCCGACATACAAGCAAGGTGACCCTCAACCGGACGCCTGACTTCCTCGTTTGTAATAATAAGGCAACGGTCAGGTTATAAAAAGCAAATAGGACCATGATTTTCTAAACGCAATCAAATTCTGTAAGTATCACTCTCAAGTAGTGGGAGAGGAAGCAAAAGGGGGAAGGAGGGAGAAGAGATGTGAGGATCAGGTTTCAAACCCTGGCCTGCAGCTGTCCAGGGCGATAAGTGTCCCTTACAGCAAATGTAATCGGAGCCCAGCGCAATCTCGGACTGCGCCGTAAAGAACTCACTAAGTCATAACATATCCGGCGAAGCAATAACTCGGAATGGTTATGGGTGGACTGCGGGAAGATTTCATTAATACGCCAACTGAAACCTATTAAACAAAGGCAGAAAAATGGCAACCCGACACCTGTTTCAGGAATTTGTGATCACAGCCTCCACCTTTGCATAATTCCATACTGTCATCCTTCTAGTCATCTACCCATCCATCTCCACGGTCTACGTAATGAGGCTGAAACGCAGTCTCTTGCGCTCCCACGGGGCTACTTTCATGGGGGAGCTGTCCTTAATAGCTGCCAGAAAACCATTTTACCTCAGCTATTTCAAAGTGTGTGCACTTCAGCTTTCTTTTCACTCCAAATAAGCAGGAACAACCAGGGTTGGTGAAGACCTTCAGGCAAGACCAATTATGGAACCTTATACTGTTGCAAAAATGTGTAACCAAGGACAATAATGACCATTTGAACCCGGGACTCTGGTGCAGAAAGTCACACCACTGCGCACACATGCCCCACAGGGTGGATCAATTCGGGCGATATCCGCTTCAAAGCCAAATTGTCCGGCACCTGAACTTCAGCCCTCAACGCGGTCACCTCCTTCGTGATGGATTCTCATTTTCAGGCGGGCTTCCAGGGTCTCAGTTGTAGGTGCCTGGGGGAGAGGTTGCGTTGACTGGGTTGAAGAATTATAGTCCAAGGGTGGATAGGGGAGGGCAAAAGGGTTCTCTA
Organism: Festucalex cinctus; assembly: GCF_051991245.1. NCBI lineage: Eukaryota > Metazoa > Chordata > Actinopteri > Syngnathiformes > Syngnathidae > Festucalex > Festucalex cinctus. The sequence continues at coordinate 8,704,191 of NC_135423.1, read as the reverse complement.
GGGGTCACAGGGTCCAAGCCACCCCTGAGGGATCTACAGGGATTCGACTGAAGGTCACGGTTGTTGATTAATGTTATTATTACTCACTTGTTCTTTGGCCCACTCGTCAGCAAAATAGATCCGCCGTACCACAACAGAGCCTGATAGAAGATACTGTACATAGGTCGTGTCCAGTCATCACTAAAAGTCTACTTCATCAAAAAATACAAAAAAAGAAAAGAGGTTTGAATAAATCACAATAATTCGGTCAATATTAAACGTGAAATCAAAGCGGAATCCAGCCATTAAAGCAGAAGCCTGCGAGCTAGTCTGTGCTTTGGAGTTGATCGATAATTGGCCTGCAGATATGTATCAATAATTTAGTGTGCTGTCTGCTTGCCGGCAGGCAGGGCTATGTTCATTTAAACCTCCTGTTACACTTGTTTCTTGTTGACCTCCTGCATGTTTAACCACCCCACAAAAATACAAAAAAAGAAACTGAAAAGAACACACAGAGACTCCATAACAAACTCTGGAGATACGGCAAACAATCGAATCACTATCTTGTTTCATTCAAAAACTGTAAATATTGGAGAACTAGACACATCTGACCCCTTTTTCGCCCCACTGTCTCAACAGCGGGTCAATACATTTCATACACCAGCATTTATTATTAGAAATATAGCTGCACATAGTGATTAATAGGCCCTCGCATGATCGAATCGTATTTTCATGGTGTATCCTCAAAATGATAATAAATAAATAATAAATGAGAAAGAAAGAAAGAAAGAAAGAAAGAAAGAAAGAAAGAAAGAAAGAAAGAAAGAAAGAAAAAGAAATCTGGCCAAGATACCTGCTTCTGATTGGACAAATGAACAAATTAGGAATTTGTACAAGTGTAAAGATTCTAAGGCACTTATTGTCGTATATTGAGGACAAAATTGACTACTATATGCTCTGTCACATGAAACAGTGCAGGCAAAAAAATAAAATAAAAATCCTCCCTTAGGCCCGAATCCCACTGAGGGATAAATGTTTGCTAAGCTAGCAAATGTTGATTTCACATCAGGGTTGGTTTAATATCGCAATGTTTCAAGGTTCCCCAAACCAACTTAATGGTCTTTTGTATGAAGGAAATTTTATTTGTCACAATACATTTGACATGAACATGTTTACAATTACCTTGTGACAAGAAATGCCATTAAGACTGTTTAAGAAAACATTAAGAATGTTTAGGGAACTCTGCAACCTTGAACGAACCCTAATGCGAAATCAACATTCGTTAGCGTTGCATATGTTCGCCCCATGGTGGGACATGTGCTTCAGTGACGTCAAGAATTTGGCCAAAATGGGCAAAATATTTTGTTTTCTAACATTCCAGCATCCAACATTTGAGTTGCATAAAAATTCTCCATATTGTAAAATATTTAGTGTTAAACATTAAAGCAGGTCAATCTGAACAGCACCATAAGAGGTCCATAAGCTGCGTGTGCTGTGTACCAATGACAATACGCACTTGTATGTAATTTAGAACTGATTTGAATGCAAATGTTTACATTGCCGCAAAGCGGAGAGGAGAGGGCGCAAAAGTGGGCCGATGCCAAAAGCGAGACAGACAAAAGCGATAGAGCCGCATTGTCGGCAGTTGGAGAGGCCATCAATAACGGTGTGACTATAAAAGAGTGAAAGCGGGAGAGTGTGAGAGGGGGGGGGCCGTATAATGGAACAAAAACCACGCTGCCGATGGCTGCTCCGTCTTTGCCGGGCGCTAATGGGCGTGAGAAGAGGCCAGCTCAGCGTTCCTCGGCTGACAGCTCACTTCTTCTTCTTCTTCTTCCTGTGACGGGCCGCACGGCGTCCGTGTTTAATCTGTTTTATAAACTCCGGCGTGACATAATGGCGGCAGAAGAAAGCCAAGTGAGGAAGAGGTCATTCTCACACGATGGCAGTCTTTTTTTTTATTATTATTATTATTATTAAAGGGATGGATAGATGGACAAATTGTGAAGTCAGACAATGCAAAATGTAAATGTTACTAGGGATGTAACAATATCCAAATATCACGATATGATATCACGATATGAAGGTCACGATACGATAATTATCACGATATTGTGGGGGGGTTGGCGATATTTAAAAAAATATCACAATATTGTAAAAAAAAAAAAAAAAAAAAAAAAAAAAAAAAAAAAAAAAAGAGCGCTCGTACTAGGGGTGTTAAAAAAAAAATCGATTCGGCGATATATCGCGATACTACATCGCGCGATTCTCGAATCGATTCAATAATTGGCAGAATCGATTTTTTTTTTTTTTTTTTTTTTTTTTTTTTTTTTTTTTTTTTTTTTTTTTTTTTAGGATTCACACCTTGAGCATGGAAGAATGTTATATGAACGGCACATTAAGCCTTAATATTTTTATTTTAATGCTGTTCAAACATGAAACAGATTACAACCTCTATAAGACTGAAATTTCAGATAAATAAATAATACATTTTCATATAAATCTTACACTCTACAAGCTTACTGATTAGTATTTTCTAAATATGAATGAAAAAAAATCGCAACAATCGACTTATAAATTCGTATCGGGATTAATCGGTATCGAATCGTGACCATTCGTATCGGGATTAATCGGTATCGAATCGAATCGTGACCTGTGAATCGTGATACGAATCGAATCGTCAGGTACTAGGCAATTCACACCCCTAGCTCGTACTAAAAAAAAAAGCACAATATTGTGCTTTTGTGCATAACAGCAATGCATATAAACCGCCTACAATCTCTAATAACAATATTGAGACACTTACTTGCTAATGCAAGCACACATTGATCGCTGCACAAGCAAATTAGGTTCCCCTTCATCTGACAATTAGCATAGATTTTAAACATAGAAGGCCAAAACATCCCTCATGAAAATTACATTGCACTAATAAACTAGCCACTAGAGGGTGCTAGAACTGCATAAATGGAAATCAACCTCACTTTTTTTTAACAGACGTGTTCCTTTTGAATATTGTGAACATGATGACGACGATATTGTGGCAGTTTTAATATCACAATATCACGATATCGCCCTTATCTTGACATCCCTATATGTTACTACCCATTTTTTTTTTTTTTTTTTTGGTCAGAGGCACAAAAAGCCAAAGGAAGAGCAAAACGCCCACAGAGTTGATCATGATGTTCGCTGAACTGAGAGCATGTGAGCTTTGCAACTTCAAGCGCGAGTGTGCGAATCACAACAGATAACAACACCTCCTCTTCAGTGGAGCAGCTCGAACACGGACGGAGCTGAAGCGTCTCATAGCGAATGTGTCCTCACTCGCACCCAGGCAAGCGCCTCGTTATCTGGGGACAACATTCTCACCTTTTCTGGTTGGATAGCACCTCTCAGATTTATTTATTTATTTTTAATTCAGACCCCAAAGCCAGTCTCACTTGCACATGGAATTCGGTAAGCGTCTATCATGAGTAGACCCACAAGAACACATGCCTAATAATGTAAAGGAAGTCTGCCATTTTGATTTGAAACGGCCATTTTGAGACAATGTTAACCATTTGCAGCGGTCCTTCAAAGTTATACTCATCCCGCAGAGTAAGTCTGATCGTTCGTTTTCCAATTTTGTGCACAAATGTAAAATTGGAAAAAAAAATTGTGGACGTTTTATCCAGATTTGGATATTTTCACACACGAATATTGAGAAAATGTTTTTTGTTTTTTGTTTTTTTGTTTTTTTTACTTCACTTGCTTGAAAAAAAATGACTGAACGAATGATACATGCATTTAAGTTATGTATATGACACCAAATTTCAGTTATTTTAATTTTCATCATCATCATCCAACTACTTGATTTCCAAAGATCAGTTTAACTTTGCAGCGCCTGCCGGAATCTTTTGAAAAATTCTCTTTTGAAAATACTGCATGACATTAGATTGTGCAAGTGTTCCTAGCGTTGTGGCTCATGAGGGCACATTTAAATACAAATTAGACCCAACTAAATGTTCTGATTTTACATCCTAACTGTAGCATGCATCATTAATGTGCGGTAATGATTGCATTGTTGCTTGAGTCTTCATTAGCCTTCATTATGACTGGAGGACTTCCATGTGGGGATTAAATGAGCATGCTGTTTTTTTTTTTTTATGTCTTAGTTGTGTGTTGATTGCGTACGCTTGCCACTGCCACCATCTCATTTCTGAAAAGTCATAATGAGCCCAGATGAGCTCGCGTGAAAGGCTTCAAACCTGGCTCCCCACCTGCTCTGCTCCTCCCGGGCCACTCCCTCTCTTTATTAGCCGCTCCTCCTCTTCCTCCTCGTACGCTTACCGCTTCCCTCGCTCTCCCCTCTGCTCCATTTCCTCGCTAATTACTTCGCCGAATGCAACCAACCTCACCGCTTAATTGGAGAACCGGCACATTAGGTGATATCAGAGGAGTCTTTGTAAAAAAAAAAAAAAAAAAGTCAACCAATCCCATTTGAGGAAGCATTTAGAAAAGCATCTGTTTCATTTGCATATTTAGCCATTTCCCCCCAAATTTAAACAGTTCCCAGTTGTCTTCATAAAAATGTCTGTGACATGTGAGCAGCCGGTTTATGGCACGTTGCATTTTATTTTATTTTTTTAATATGTGGGCACATTGGTAACACTCATGCGGGTTTTTCAGTTGGTGTGCATCCAACAACATTGCAGCTCTGCTTAGCTTTGACACGATAGTGCCACTAAAAGTGAATGGCGGCTCTTTTCCCAAGCCAAAGTGCCAAAATGTCAACAGCTTGTTAAAAGACATCACAAAATTATTTTGTGTAATTTCACACTTGATGGCACTCCAGAGACACAAATATGTGGAAATGAGCAATTAAAAAGTCACTTACCCATAATATTGCCTGCCCCTGAACTGCTCCTGCTATGTTGTGAGGTCAAATTGACCCATTTAAAAAGGCTGATAAATATATACAATATGCTGCAGGCTATTTAGAGAAAAAAAAAAAAAAAAAAAAAAAAAAAAAAAGGACTAAACCTACTTAATCTGCTGCTGATGTTTTATTTTGCATTTTCTTTTTATTTAGAAATGTCAATTTTGACTGTGAAATCATATTTTTGGACACTTAAATATGTACCGGATCACGCTGTCCCGTACGCTGTCTCGTACAAATTTAAAACCCGAATGGGTAAAAACAGTTTTTTGTACAGTGCAGCAGTACAATGGAACCAACTGCCAAAAGAATTAAAAATGAGTGGATCTTTACATGTTTTTAAAAATGGCTCTCATTATGGTTACAAAACAACTCTTAACTACTCATATGAACTTACTTTTTTTTTTTTTAAATAATAAATTGTGTATTTTATGAGCCACAAAGTACCTGTATAAGTACCTGTAACTTATACCCAGTTTTTATATGTAAAACATGAGGTTTTGAATTCTTAAATTGCTTTAAAATTGCTTTTTTTTAAATTTGTATTTTATTTTTTATTTTTTTATTTGAATGTTTGACTTTTGAAATTTTATCTTAATTAGTCTTTGCTGATGAAATGATGTTGTCCTTTTATGTTTCTTGTCGTTTGTCATGCTATGTCTTGAGGACCACAATGGAAATCAATCAATCAATCAATCAATCAATCAATCCTATATAACACAGTAATGAAGGGGAAAAAAACAAAAAAACACCAAAAACAAAAATGTCCATCTGTGTTAATGCGAGTGTAAATGATCATTGCGCCCTGCAAATGACTAGCGACCAATCCAGTGTGAGTTCCAGCTCACAAATACAGTAGTACCAAAAAAAAAAAATGGACGAATAGATACTACCATAAAAATCTAACCAAAAATAAGGCCGGTCAATGTTGTATCCTACAACTTTTCTATATATTGCATCCCAGGAGAGTTAGAAGTTCTCCAACTTGAGCCTCATTTGTCTTAAAGTTGCCCGTGTGCATGTCAGAAGGCTGAAGTCGCATTAAAACAATTAAAAGTGCAACCTTTCTGCTTGTGTAGGTGCAGCGGTGCTTGCTGCTACCTGAAGACAGGGAGCCAATTAACATTTTCTAGGCGACGCTCTAGCCCCAGGTGTGCAGTGACACACACACTTGCGTGTATGTACAAACATGCACGCACATATACAGTAGACATATATGCCGCGCCAGCAATTTATTCAGCAGTGCCGCAGCTAGCGCTCCTGACAAGGAGCTTCACGATGATTTATGAAGCTGCTCATTGACCCAGTTCATTCGGAAAAAGAGAAAAGGGGGCACATCCTTTCTTATAAGCGACAGATCTATCGCGCCATGCAGACTTGCCGGCACTTTTGGAGGGCTTCGGATAACAAAGCTGCTCACTGAGATTTTTTTTGTTTGAAAGGAGAGGAAAGGGTGGGGGGACCAAAAAAATCAGCCGAGGAACCAAGATCAAGAAATCATCTGTGAAAAGACGCAGGTAGCCTGCCCATTTTGGTTTGAAGCAACTATTTTAGAGTTATTTTGTTGTAGATTTTTGCTCAAAATTGTTTGACGGATGAGCGATATTTAATTGTGAAAATGTTTGTATTTGCCATTGCACATGGCAGTGGCATTAGCTGACACGCCTTAAAATGCTGGGAATTCGGAATCCAGCCTCACATAGCAACATTAAAGGGTTTTAAATTTGGTGGGAAAGTCATTCATTAATAGACCCACAAAAAAAGTATCAAGAATCCATACAAAAAAAAGATTCAGAAAGCCTGCCTTTTTGATTTCAAATTGATACTTTTGGTAATGACAAACTTGTCCTGGAGATTTTGTTTGTTTGCTACCAAATGTGAACCATGTACTGTTTACTCCTTAGATATCCAAAACTGGTTGGCGAAGGCGTCGAGTTTTTGCCATTGCATGTGGGCGGCGCATGTAAGCTGCTCACTGAATCAAGTTGTGACTTAGAAAGGTTAACTTGAGTTTCTCAAATCAGCACCATCCCACTTTACATGCTGATAGGTCGAGCGCAAAAAACTCCTAATATGGATCAATTCACACACATGGATATATGGACTAGTAAATTGAGATTTTTGCATCATTTACTCGGAACAAAAGTAGATGAATACTTTTTTTCTATTTTGTCAACTAATTATAGCACTTTATAAGGCATGAAAGCATGTTTACTGTCAACAGAAGCGCATGATAGATGACTGTGACGGAGTCAATCAACACAGAAAGGTCATAGCGTACATTTTTCACATAGTGTTTTCATATTTTTACTAGAATGTTATTGTTCAAATTCTTAAAAAATACAAATTATTATATTTTTTATTAAGTATTGATTTTCTACAAAATTCCAATAAGCATTGAGGATTAATTGATTCATTATTGATTCATTATTGATTGACTCTTGCTATCTCTTTCCAAAATGTGGTGAAAATAATTGTTTTTACATATTCCCGCTAACAAACAGCAGCAGTCGGCGATAGTCCATCGCCCATCCATGCCATACATTTGTTAGCATTGAACAAACAAGACCTAACATTTCAAGAAAACATGAATAGACCCGACTCCTCCACGATTGCGCCAATTAACTCATTTACTCCCAAAAACGTATAAATACGTTCTATTTTAAATGTCACCATGCTCCCAAAGATGTATTTATACGTTTTGGCTTTGATGCAGCCTCTGAACTGAAATGAATGCTTGAAGCAATGGTAGTTATTACAAAAACTGTCAGCAGATGGCATCAGAGTATAAGAGATCAAAAAGCTCTTTTCCCCACTATTTTAAACATATTTGTGAATAATGATGAAACTTGGTCATATTCTAATGCTAACTGATGCAAAAATGGAAACAGAAAGAAATACTTTTTTTTTCCTGATGAAAGAAGAGGCTCTAATCTCTCCATGTTTTTATCGCAATAGGACACAATATTCTATGGACCGTGCAAAATCAGTCAAAATCCAGTAAAAGAGCGAAAATGTCCTTGGAGTGAATGAGTTAATAATACAGAGGTGTCGCCCCAAACTCCTCCCCACCCTGTCCCGCCTTCCCCTTTGCTCCACCGTTCCTCTTGTTTTTCCGATGGGGCGCCCAGGATGATGTCCGGCGTCCAGCCGGGAAACTCCTCTCCGCGGACAACGCCTTCAATCTGTTTCAGAGCTGCAATTCAATTATCTCACCGGGGTCCATGCTCAGCCACTCGTGAACGGGTGTGTGAGCAAAGGGGGGATGAAGGTACGCACGTGGAGGGAGAGGTAGTAGATCGGGGGCGGGAGTGTTGGGTCGGACTGCTCATGGGCGCAAAACCACATCAACACAGATACGGATTTAAACGTTGCTTTTTCTTGTGCCATTAGCTTCAGCTTTACAATCGCTCGAGGGATGTCAGGGCCTGATAACGATAATCACCGTGGTAAGCCAAAGGCAGGGAGATTAAGCCTACCATAGCGCCCCGACAAAATCCCCCCCACCCCCTAAGCTCTGCTAAAGATCTTGGTTGAAAGAGAAAACTAAGAAAGCACTGAGTCCTGAAAATGGGCTGATGAAATGAATTTTTGAGGCAAATGTTAGTTGTATATTACAAACAGAAATCACGTCAATCACTTTCATTTCCAACCTCTGCCAAAACATAATAATAAATACTCAAATTTGTAATTTAGCAGTGCAAATCTGTCTCACGTGCATGCTTATAATTGGGCATCAGTCAGACTGGTCCTCTAGGACAAGTCTGTCAAAGACCCCAAAATGGCTGCTGAGAGCAAAGCTGAGAAATACGACAAGGAAGTAAAACCTAAAATAATCCACTGAGTCCATCTATTTTTTATGAATTTTCATTTAGACCCGGAGAACGCCTCTTGCAGCGATCAATAGATCAAGCTGCTGTCGCGGTGTTGCACCTGGGGGGGCGTGGGGGCGCCTTATAACGCCCATGGGAAAGCAGCGGGGGACTAGATCAAAAGGTGGGCAACACCCCCTACTATATTCTCCCAACACATAAGCCAATTTCCTGCAGATCACAAGACGGCAATAACTGGAAATGCACTTAAATGGAAGTTGAAGATGTACTCGGGGCGGCGGAGGTGCTTAAAGGAACACAAAGACCCGTTGTGTCGTTAGATTCGCAAGTACAGTAAATTAAACCACAGCCACAACCACAAAAAAAAAAAAAAAAAGCCATTGCGGTGGAATTATGTTTCTCATACAAAGTCCCGCAAAGCCTGGGGTCCCTGAGCCCCTTTGGAAGCCCACCTGAAGTTCTTCTTCAAAGGTCATTTGATCTAAGGATAACATTTTTTGCCTGTCACTCATGAATGACACAACCCAAGCAACCTGGGTTAAAAAAAAATATCCATTACGACTTTGATCCCCCTACTGGTGGATTTACGTCCAGGTTTTGAGACCTGCCAACAAAAGACTGCCCGTGCTTTTACCCTCCTATCAAAGCTCTGGGGTCCATCAAAAAATGGCCGACTCAAAGCACAGTGGTCGACTTCCTAATCAATTTCATGCTTGAGTCCTTGAGATTTTTTTGTGAGTCTTGTTATGATCGTGACCAAAAAACACAAATGTGCTATCGATGAAACTGGCGTCGGGCCTATTTTTTCAAAATGTCTAACTGATGGACCCCAGGAAAAGGTGAAAATAGCCCTAAAATAACAAGTACAAAACATAGTTGTCGTCTTCCTGTTCAGTTTGGATCCTTGAGCCTTTTTTGTGCGTCCTGTTTTGATGTCCCGGCTAAGAAACTGTTGTTCGGGAGACAATCTTCTCCAGCTTATCAGTGGGCGCTATTGAATGAGTTTTGGGGTTTTGCATTTAGAATCACTTAAATACATACATTTTCAGCTGGATAGGCGTACTTGCCAAACTTGGTGATTTTCTGGACATGATGAGGCCTCCAACATTTCACTTCAATGTTATTTCTACAACGCCAAACCACCAACAGAATTTGTCTTTGCGCACTTCACACATGGTAAAGGTCTAAGACCGCACTCCTCGCATATTTAAACACTAACTGAACCTCAACCGAACGCAGCATGAGGAAGCATCAGGCAAATGAGGCAAGGAATAACTCCCTCTTGGGAAGAAACCTCAAGCAGACTCGACTCAATAAAACGCAGGGCGATGCATTTGGCGGATGACTCATCCAAAACTTTTCCAAAAAGGCTTTTGTACCATCTAAACTAAAACCTAATCAAGATAAAATAAAGGTCAAATTAAAAACATTTAAAAAAACTACGTGTGCCAAAACATTTGTTATTACCAGGCAGTTCCTTTGGAGGAGCCTTTCACTTATGTCATTAACTCATTCACTCCCAGCCATTTTCACAGAAGCAGTCCCGTTCGCTCCCGGCTGTTTTACTGGATTTTGACTGATTTTGCAAGGCCCACAGAATATTGTGTTTTATGGCTATAAAAGCATGGAACCTATCAAAAGAAAGATTAAAGTCTCTTCTTTCATCAGGAAAAAAAAGTATGTGTCTATCTGTTTCTGTTTTGCAGCAATTAGCATTAGAAGAGAGCTAAGTTTCATCAGTTTTCACAAATGTATTTAAAATTGTAAGTAATTGAGCTTTTTTTCTACATGGCCCTGGTTGATCTCCTTTGCTCTGCTGCCACCTGCTGGCCGTTTGTGTAATAACTACCATTTCTGCAACCGTTCTTTGCAGTTGAGAGGCTGAATCAAAGCCTTCTGTATGCTCTAGCATAAAAAAAACAACAAAACAAAACAAAAAAAAACGTATAAATACGTCTTTGGGACACTTAGAACATTAAAAAAAACGTATTTATACGTTATTGGGAGCAAATGAGTTAAGGAATTCTGACTGGTTATTGTCAGTAACTGTGAGCTTCCGTCAATAACAGGAAGAGACGAGAGACAGAAGTGCCCACATCTGGTTTTAAAAGAATCCATGTCATTTTTTTAATTTTCAAATTGCTTAAATGAAGCAATATATTCCACAGTTGCTGCAGTTTCATTCTTGAAAGCAAACTAAGCGATTTTATCATGTATAGCAAAAACAGGGGATCCAATTGGTCCATAAACAAAGGGAAATTCAAACACCCGTCTTTTTTTTTTAAACCTCAAATGAGAACCAATTTCAGCTCCAAACGTACTGAATTGCCCTCCAAGTAATCATTTCTTTTCCTTGACCTCCTCTCATTTCTTATAAATAGCAGGAAAAAAAATATGTAAACAATCATTCAAACCAAATGGCTTCCATTTTCTCGGCAGAAACAAATGAAGGGAAGCAAGATTCTGGACTCACATGCCACTTCCAAGGAGGCGTTGCGGCTGACGGCCTCGCCCAGGTAGTTGCGGGCCACGCACACGTAGGCGCCCTCGTCGGGCTTGCTCCGCCGCCCGTGCACGATGCGCAGGAAGAAGAGCGAGCCGCTGGGCAGCAGCATGCGGTGCGAGCGCGGGTCGTCCTTGTCCGTCTCCACCCGCTCGCCATCCTTGTACCACTCCACGGTGGGCGTGGGCCGGCCCTCCGCTTTGCAGTTGAGGGTGGCCGGCTCGCCCTTGGACACGATCAGGTCAGACGGGTGCTCCGCGATCCGGGGCGGCGAGTCCTCCTGGCGCAGACGGGATCCTGGAGGAAAATAGTTTGAAATGGGATTTAATGTACAAGAAACATTAAAGAATTGACACATGGTTTTATGTCAAAATGGAAGGAATAAACTACAAATACTTTGTCAGTGTACCAGTGTGGATTTTTGGTATAAGCACTTTGGAGTAGAGGCTAACATTTCCCTTGGGATGGGAATCAAGCTGAGCTTTAACTCTTTTACTGCCACAAAAAAACTTAAATATGACAAAGGCTTTGATCATTTAGGTCATCCTTGAAAACGTTCTATTTCCTCAGATTTTGTTGTGTTTCATTGTAATTTCATACACCGACAGCCCATTGAAAAGAGAATGCTGCCATCTGTTGGCCATAGTTAGTGAGTGTTTTTGATTCCACAACCCATTGACCAGGCAGCGCTCCACTTAGACATTGCACTGATTAAAAAAAAAAGTAGTTGACGTCATTTAACGTTTATGGCGGCATACATCGTGATTTTACTAATCATTATTAAACATTTTTGGGACAGAACAGGATAAAAAGTTCATGGGAGAAGACATGAGTGGGATTGTCGAGCAGGACGGGAAAAAATAGAATAACTCGGACTGATGTTTTTTTGTTTTGTTTTAATGTAACTGATCAGTGAACAATTGCTGTTGATGCTGAAATCAAGAGGATTTGGACAATTTAAAATTAAAAAAATGGTTCCAAATGATTACTCGATTATGAAAATAGTTAATTAATTTGATAATTGATTACTTGTCAATTAATTGATTAATTTTCACATCTCTACAATGTTCTTGTTACTTTTTTCAACTTTTGTGGATGTAAACAGTCTCTTGGGTGAATTCAAGCGTTGTGAGTGACTCAAAATGTCAAAAAAGTGACAGTACATCACCAGTGCTCGCCCTCCACGAATACATATTTTTTGTTGGACAAATGATTGTTACCACAACTCACTAACTCACTAAGCAACACTTTACTATGGGTTAGGCAATGCATGAAAAAAAAAAAAAAAACACACATAGCAGATCCTTTAATCAGCATTTGAACCCGGACAAAAAGCAACCATCTGCTGTTCTCGACGCTACAAGCGCAAGCTTGTGGATAATTGGACCCAAGGGTGACCAGCGAGCACGGGCATAAAAAGTGCCCACATCGCTACTACGTACACAAAAGAAATGAGAAATTTTACGAGGAAGAGCAAACAAGTCAAAAACTGTTGAGTCCACCATTGCGGAGATCGGCGTGTGATGTGAATATTTATGCTGAGGGTCTCGGCTCGTGTCAAACGTTAATCCACCCCCCGGGGGCGGCGAACCTTGCCCTACTCCCATTTTTATTAGGGCTGGCGGAGGGTGAGCGCTCGGGGTCTGGCAGTTAAGATAATACTTGGAGTCTTGGATGCTGTGTGAGTTCTGCGTGCATGTGTGTCCAGGCCCTGTGACGCTGTAACATATTTAAATGGCGCAAGAAGCCAGGGCAGCCGTTCAACAATCAAAGTGCCGGGGGTCCGCCATCAAACGGTTGAGGTCATAAAAGAGAAACGGAGCGCTTTAAACTTGGGAATTGTTGGATTCGGTTGCCAGCCAAAATGTTAATACCCTTCTGTTATGTTGCAGGTCAAACTGACTGCAAAAAAAAAAAATGTAGTTAGTGTCTTATTTCACACCAATTTACGCACAAACATAAAGTGCGGATAATATCTCCAATTTTCATTAAATAATAATAATAATAATAAGAATCTATATTTTATGGTATGGGTCAAATTGACCCATTTAATGTTTAAGACATAAAAGGGGCATGTGCAATGAAAATTATTCATTTGACCTATTTTCAATGAAATGGTGAAATTAATTGTTGAACAGAAAACGATATTTGTTCAGATATTTCTGAACCTTTGAGATATAACACACCGGGTCAAATTGATCAAGCAGCATTACTGCTGTTTCTCGGAAACAAATGTCACAGAAGCAACTATAAGAATACAGTTTGCATAAACCTCACTGATTTTATTGTTCAAATTTGATGAATTCACAAAAAAAATGTTATTAAAGAAATTAGTGAGTCTAGGAGTAGTAGTTGCACTTTTTTGAATGGTTAATCTGGCAACTGGTCACACTGACCATAGAAATTTTTGGGGGGTTGCACAGAAACAAAACATAATAGATCAAGCATGTTGTCTCGATATTAGCTGTTGTATCGGTACAACAAAACAACCTTGATGTTATGTTGAAGGTCAAACTGACCTGTTTTAAAGTTTAAGAAAAGAAAAGTGAAAAGGAAAAGGGAAGGGAAACTTTTTTTTGATCATTAACCTTGCCGTGGGTCAAATTGACCTGGGACCATTATTGCTCTTTTTCTGCCAAACTAATGTAACAAAAGCGTTAAGAGGCATCAAATATGTAAAAAATTGATTTAATTTGTGGGAGGTAACCACATTCACAAAAAAAACATCTACGAAAAAGACAGAAAAAAGATATGTACATTCAGGCAATGGGTCACTTTGATTCGGAAACACAAAGATACAAAAATAATATGAGGGCAAAGGGTAGGTAGGCAAAGTTTAGAGATTTTAAAAAGTAAAAAACATAATAATAATAATAAAATATGGATGAAAATGTTTTGATCTCACAAAGAAACTAGCATAAAATTAGGACTAGCGTGCTTTGTCCTGTAATTAGTTGTTGCATCTGTGCGTGTCATTGAGCCCCGTTGACGAACGCGCCCTTCCCTGAGGGAGGCAACACAGCAGCCTAATAGGATGCAGTCTACCACGTCCACCATTGTGCCTACGTCAGGGCTAATCTCAAAATGGAGTGGAGGAGGAAAAACCAAGGTGGGAAAGGCCAGCGCTTTGTTAGGCTTGCTATGCACATGTAGCGCGAGCCCATCCACTTAAATCTCCCTGGGGGGCAGCGAGGGACTGGCTGCGCTCTCCCCAATCGTTTCAGTCCGTCAGGTCTGCTTGGATGCGCATTCAAACTCCAGCGTTTCTCTTCAAAAGAGGGATCCGCCGTCAGGCGGTGGCATATTGACCCGTGAACAGAAGGTAGTCTGTACTCCCGTCTGCCTAATTTGTGCTAATTCCTCCCATTTCCCTGCCAATTGATTGGCGATCAGGCCTGCTCGCTTGCTAAATGGGGCCTCAGACGAGGCTTCCGAGAGCGCTTGCATCCTTTAATCCAAACACCGTTCAAAACGGACGCAGAGGTACAGAAAGTAACATCAAGTTGAATCTGTTTGCCCCAAATTTCACAAGGTCTTCCTTGTATTTACACTAAGACCAGGATCTTGTTTGAACCTTAACAACAGCAACCCAGTTTGTCTTCTACGTCTAATTTGTTCGACCATGTGTCTGTTTCTATTCTGTGGGGATTTGCAAAAACCTGACAGAGCTTTGATTGACTGGCAGTCATTCCAGGGTAAAAGACACCTATTGGCCAAAGACACCTTAGATAAGCTCCAGTGACCCACAACCCTAATGAGGACAACACTAAACACAATGGATCCATGGCCAGATATTGTCACAAGTGATAAATCCAAAGCAACTGGACTTGTCATTGTGCAGTTTCTTTACGGCTAGGCTGAATCCCCCATTATCCTCCAATCAAGTCAAATCTAAAAGGTAAGCAGAGCTGAAGTCTTTACACAGATTAGCGTTCACTTCTGAAAAGCGGGACACGCGCAAATATTAGCATAGCTGGTGGAAGTGAACTTGCATGTGCCACATGCTACATTCAAGTACACGCCGGTGGCTCAATCAGGAAGTGCTGCCTCCACAAGTGAAAATACAATCCATGCTTTCATGTTTACATGGCTTCATTGGAGCTGGCTTTTTTTCTTCAGACTCTGAACTGAAAATGTGACAATTCTTGATTCTTAGGCTATTTGGACAAAAGCATGAAATAGACTTGTGATTAAGACATCTGGAAACTGTTCAAATACAAAATATGGCACATTCAAACACAAACGTGAGTCCCGCCTTGTCAATCCTGCTCTCGTTACATTAAACGCCGAGTATGTTGCTCTTTTTTAATGCGATCACGGCTGCCGTGTAATCAAGTGCTCTCTGAGTTTAAGGCGAGTGCACTTCACCGGGTCTCAAGGCACACACCCTCTAATCAAAACACGGGGTCTCCCTAACCCTACACACACACACACACACACACACACACCCAACCACTAAGCTAAAGCCCCTCTGTTTGCAATAACACAAGTGATAGTTTCACAGCCAGGCATCCACCACTGCGAGGAAAACAGGAGTCCACAGACGAACAGATAGCTAATGAAATCAGAGGCGGATTACTGAAGCAGAAGCCTGCCTTTTTTTTTTTTCCCCCTTTTAGATTACTTATGTCAGCCTCATTGGAGCCTGCTGTAATTTCCCCAAGAAATACAAGAAAACAACACGCTCCAAACAAGCTTGTGGTGTTAAAGGTTGAATTGTTTTTATAAAGGCGAGTAGAAGAAAAAAAAAAAAACAGAATCTTGACCACACACAAGACGTGGTCTTTCACATTATTCCCATCACAAATTTATTCATGTGTGCAACAGAAGTCGCTGAACCTTTGATGATCTTTTTCTAATTATTTTCATTAGTTCCCAGGAGAAATTTGAGCCCACCGAGTAAAAAAAAAAAAATCAATAGGCAAGCGCTGGCCTCCGACAGAGCATAAAAATGAAGGAAGGGCTCCCTTAAGACGACATGTGATCACAGGTAACCAATAGAAACCACAACTCAACACCGTGACCCGAAATGTACATAAAAGAAGTGAAATCCAGATGATGTGGCTGCTGAAATTACATGCATGGAGCAAAAACCCAACAAGAATCAGGAATAGCTCAAAGTTTGTCAAAGGGAATATCTGATGGACTTCTACACGCCGCCTCCTCCCCCATCCGTCTTCCACCAGACTCAAATCCGTCATGTCACTGCGGAAGGAAGCGGCGATGGCAAAAGAATGACGTTCTTGACCATGCGTGACTCTGAAGCAGTCCGCCATGACGCTTCAACGAGACGGGTCGCTAACCTGAGATTCATCTTCCCAGCTTGTCAACAGCGTATGAACTGGACTATATTCCTGTACTGGACTGCGTTTGAGGAATATTACCTCACTTTATTCTTATTGATACTTATGCAGACTTTTGATAGGATTTGTTGTGTCATTGCCCTCACAGACCTTCTAGTATTTCCTCTATAGATCTATACACTGCAAGCAAGCATGAGGGTAATTCAAGAAGATACACTCATCACATCCTGCTTGCCTCCCAACAACGATCAGATAGAGTTGCACTCAGACGGTGTATTTCTGGCCAACGAAATATTGACTTGGTGACAGAGTTTGTTTGCCCTCTTTTTGCTCACGACGGTTGGAATTTATTCCCGGAGACGCATGTGGGAAAGACAAGATCTGATTCTTGCATTTTAGCATGCTCCGGGTTATTTAACTCTCACTCATCCTTCTCAGTTGCAAGCTTGATGTGATCTGCTTTTGAAGCGATTTGGACCATCTGCGTTTCCATTGACGAGATGTTTAAGAGTGCGTAACTGTAACTCAAGTTAACCATCTTACAAAGGAAATTCAGCAAAATTCATATTCTAACTTGTCATGTGTACAAAAATGTATGTATTCGTATTGTGATTGTTCAGTATGGAACATCTGTTAGAGGCACACCAAGTTCCCACATAGAACTTATTAGATAAAGGGAAGAAAGTTTAACTGTCTCATACTCTATCCACATAAACTTGGTGGCTAGCGATATGCTTTTGGGAGTTACGTCAAACTTGTTATTACTTTCGAAATAGCAACAAGAAAACTTTAAGCCTCTTACGGGATCTTCAAATGGTGCCAAAAGAAATTACAAATGCTTTGCTGTTTTATAGGTTTGCAATTTGGACTGCACAAAGTGTTACTATTGCAACTGTGTGCATCATTTTCAAAAAAAGATGTTGCACTTTCCTAAACACAAATGGCTTTTAGCTGTTGTATACAGTACTATATATTAATTTCCTGCATATGTTATTGTGTGTTTGGGATTCATTGATTTATTTACTGATTTGACTACTACCAGTTTGCAGTTGTTTACATGTTTAATTTGAAACGCTAACCGAATTGTAGCCTTTAAACCAAGGTATGTACTAAACCACAACTTTTGTTGTGTCCGACCAATACCAGTTGATAGAAATGGCATCTTTAAAGACCATCGGTGTGTCACTTGCCCTGCGATTGGCTGGCAACCAGTCCAGGGTGTGCCCCGCCTACTGCCCAAAGCCAGCTGAGATAGGCTCCAGCACCCCCTGCGACCCTTGTGAGGAATGAGCGGTCAAGAAAATGGATGGATGGATGGACGGTGTGTCACTTCAATTCTATGAGGCTGATTAAACAATAAAGCATGTGGTTTTGAATTCCAAGAATGAACGCTTAATTAAAGCCTCATTGCCAGGCCCAAGTGTGTGAATTTCTGTGATTATGTCGAACAAAAGGGGAGTGTTTACATTCCCATGCCGTTGCACTTGTGCCGTGCATGCTAACACAGCCGCGTTGGAGAAACCACACACACCGCAAAAAACTCCGAACATTAGAGCGTGTGGCTACTTGAAAGTGTTCCCCCTGTGAGAGGAGATGAATGGCATCAATTGATTCCCGCTTCTCCCTCAAGCATTGTAATCGCCTCACCTGCACTGCCGAGCACTCTGAATGGAGGAGAATGGAAACATGTATGCGCTTTATTACTTCAAGAAATAAAGCTTGCGTCAGTGACACGCATCCGTGCTACTGAGTGACTAATAGGGAGGTGCGGCGTAACGCTGTATCGCCACATGTAAATGAAGACCACATGGTACGCAGGAAACAAAATAATGAACTATTTGTTCAAGGTGCAGCCTTGTGACTGATATGAGAGATATAAGAGAACGCATTGACCTTTTTATGTTTGTACACAATAGAGCAGGGTACTTCGGGTGGCAAAAAGTTATTGACGACAGATCATTTGAATCAGGTCTGAGCTG
The DNA here is from genome assembly GCF_051991245.1 of Festucalex cinctus. Lineage (NCBI taxonomy): Eukaryota > Metazoa > Chordata > Actinopteri > Syngnathiformes > Syngnathidae > Festucalex > Festucalex cinctus. Next base: position 8,685,679 of record NC_135423.1, on the reverse strand, counting down.
GTTAACACAACAACAACAATGCATCCACATCGAACAGTCAGCCACTCAACCTACTTTCCCCACGCTTGGGAACAAATGGGAGAATGCTAGGTGCTAAGCTAACTTGGCCTGCAAGAGTTGTAGCAGGTTAGCTCTCGCAGCTAAGCACTGTCCTAATGCTAATCTTCGCCTCCATGGCGGCAAAGAAGCTAAAGATTTGTTTCCACTTAAACAGGAACACACCAAGCAAGAAACTAGCAACAACTAAGAAGACAGCAGGAGAAGACCGAGAATGCTAACTGCTAAGCTAATATGAAATGTAAAGTAGAAAACAAACAGAATAATCACTGAGGTGGCACTGTACATGTTTAACAAAAAGTATGTGATGCCATGGTGAAAATGCTTAAACAACAGACCCTTCCAGTTAAATAGGTACAATGGTAGAGCCAGCATTTATTTGGCCGTCGCTCTTAAACAGAACTCACCAAATTGTTAACACAGCCGTTGCTGCTTCACACATTCTGATAATCTGTGGTGACGTCAGCAATCACATTTTGACACAAAGCGCCCTGGTCAGTGAGTCTTGATGTGAAACTACACACTTTGGTCGGTATAGCACCTTGAAACTTCAACTCCCCCATCACGAATTGGTACCTTACGAAAAAGGACAGCAAGCAGCGGGTATAAGCCCATGAAAACCGTCTCAGATGTCCAGCGTGAAAGGGGCTACTGCATCTGCAAACAGCAAGTGTATTTAATCAAGCCGCTCCCCGGATGGGTGTTAGCGGATCACGCCGTTACAGCAGAACTACTTCATGGTTCAAACGTTCAAGGGCGCCATTAAGGCTTTATTCCAATTGAGAGTCTGACCAGGAGCCAGCAGATGCATTAAATCAACTCGGCCATGGTCACTCACCAAGATGCTAGTCATGAAGCAGCACTTGGAGCAGACACTTGAAGCCTCGTCATAGTCTACATACATCTTAATGAATTCATCAGCCATTGAACTAGCACCACAGATCCTCTTGAAACTTAATTGTGGACAATTTAGGAGAATTTCATGGGTCCAGATTGGGAGGGGTGGGGGGGTGGGGGGGTGGGGGTCATGTTCTCTTCCATCTGTGCCCCAGTTTACAAAGCAAGGTCCCTAAACTCCTTCGGGATCAACTACAACGGTCCACAACTTTTCCTCCCATTGAAACTACTCATTCGCAAGGTTTTACTGTGTTAAATGAGGCCGCCTGATGAAATGCGGCATAAATTAACACTTTGGTTACACAACAAGGCTATTGAGAAACACAGTGCCAAGGAACACGTCTGATAACCAAATGTTTCAGTTATATTGGTGACGTTAATCTTACACACCAAGAGGCTTGCCTTTAGTGATCCTCTGTCTGCACTTTTGTTGACACGTACATTTGTGATACGTCTACCTTTTGCATGAACACCAAAAAAAATGTCTGTTTGGACAGTGGCTGCCTAAAATAACCTCAAATAAAAACATCCAGCCTACAATGGCAGAATCTAGAGAAGAGAGGCTTATGCTAGAATATACAATAAGTGTGTGTGGGGGTGGGGGGTGTCACAGGTGTGTATTGTGTTAGTGCAGGTGCGTCAGAGAGGTGAGGGCACTGTGCTTCCCCACGGCGGCCTCTACCTGCACAGGTGCACGGCCGTGTTTGAATTCCTCCCTCATGACAGTTGGTAGATCCAATCGGTGCGTACGTGAGCAAAGCAAAGTTTTAGTATCTGCAAGTATACAAACTAAGTCAATGTCATATTTTTCCTTCCACAGCAGACTCTTTGTTGTTCTGTGTTCTCCTCAGAGGAGGTAAACATAAAAGATCTAAGACATTTCGAGTCTAAATTAAGTGCTTTCACACTGGCTCCCACCTAGCATTAGCATCAGAATTAGCATTCCTTTGATGAAACGCTGTTATGGTCTGTGATGTCGTAGCAGGGGTCCCTATTTGTCTATACTGTGAAATCAAACATTCTATTATGGGAAGAGAAGTCATACTGCGTCGGGAAAAAACATAATCTGAACATCAAAATTCAACGAAGTCAACCCGACAATGTCAGCATGTCCAATGTGGCGCCATACAAACAAGCGGACATTAAGAAGAACAGTCAGCAAGGTTGAGTGCCTCGAACCATATGTCTACTCCACCAACACAATGTTGCTCAGCTGTTTTTCTAAGCTGATCCTCACCTCTAAACTGGTAAATAAATGACACTTATTACAAGCACCATCATCTGAAAAGGAGCTCCAGGAGTACACTAAACAGTCAACATGCTGAGTGAGCGAGAACGTGAGAAGCCATGCTAACTGCCAAAGCTAACTGTTTGTTTTTGTTGCACTTATCTACATTGTTCAATTCCTAAAAACAATAAACTATGTTACACTTCCTAAAAAAATTATGTAAGAAGTTATATATCATTCTTTTTGTTTACACGTTACTGAGTGAGATTTTTTTGTTTGTTGGAGAATTAGGTGCAAACATTTTTTTGTTTCATTTTCTACATCATCAAAAGAGTTCCTGTTAACACAAAAGAAGCATGTTTACGCTTAGCATTTTGCTGTAACCCTTATTATTGTCGTACCATTATAGACGAATATACAAATCCATGAATCAAAATGCTATCATTAAAATGTTAACCCTCAACAGCATGCCTAAGAACGTAACTTTATCCCGTGAGATGCCAAATTGGTTATCGCCTCGCATCGTCTTAATACCTCCAGGCGACAGCCTCTGTCTGCCAAAGTTTATTGACTTTGTCTCAGTTTCGGGCAATGCCGTAACAACCTGCCAGATGTCAAACAAGTAAAGTGCCAGCACACGATGAAACCTTCCATCTTGACGTAAACTGTTTTTACAATTATAATGTACAAACAAAGGGCGGAATTTTATCAATCTAGATCAGTGGCTCTTAATCATGTTGAAGGCAGTGAACGCCACCTGTTTCCTATGCAAACTGACTGAACCCCTCTTTATTGAAAAATAAAATGTGATTTTCTTTCAATTCAAGAAAAAAGTACACAGTTTACTGGTGAACAAAATGAATGCAGCCTTTCATCAGCTCCGTTTAGTTGTGCTGGACTAGAATTGCTCAACTTGGCATTGCAAATCATGCAGTTAGGATGCTGACACGGTGACACCCATCACTTAACTCTACATTAATAGAGCACTTTAAAACAACCACAGTTGTTTTCTTAAGATGGAATCCGGCAGTCAGTTGAGACAATGAAAACAGCAGAGGCTCCAGAACTGAACCCTGTGGAACACCATATGTTCCGTTAACAGCCATAAGTCGATGACTGCGTGCACCAAATTCCCTGCAGCACAGATAGGCCGAGCAATGTAGTGTAATCACCTGCAACCAATGACAGCCAAGATGGGCATATCATCACAAAACATTTGAGTCTGGTGTGTGTCTTGACCTCCGCCGAAAACCTGAGTGACTCACCCAACCCCTGAGGTTTGAACCAAGGTTAAAGACCACTAATCTAGATCCTCCCATTCCTTTATGGAATTTTGATGTCATTGTCTGTTGTTGATTGTTCATCTTTGAAATTTTCAGTTCAATATGAATGTACAAATCAAACTGAAACTGCAATGAGGCATTCGGTCCTTTCTGGCTTCTTTCTCTGCTCTGTAAATGTCAGGGCTATGCTTCAGTGATGCTTAATAAAGCAAAGGTAAAGTGGGGGAAAAGTGGCCCAGTCCTTGCTTAAAAAAAAAAAAAAAAAAAATCAGCCATTGACATTTTCCCCTTTCTTCCACTTTGGAGAAAAGGTAAAGTCATTAGTGCGGCAACAAGGCCCAGTGTTGGCTGCCGAAACCCGAGCCTCCCTGTAGCCAGACGAGGCTATTAGCAGATCATAGGAGCTGACAGGCCGCCGTGTTACCACTCATGTCCATCCACCCAAGGACCGGCTGATTCGCACTCTTCAGTCGCTCACCTCGCCCGCCGCCGTCTTTGTTCCCGTTTCCCTCTGATCGCTTCTTTTGCCAGTCTTTGGTCTTGATCACCGCTCATGTTTTGACGCTAATCAGAGAATAAACACTCGCGGTCTTGACGAGAGCGCAGCCGACAGCGGGGAGACGAGCGTTTCCGGTGGATCTCGGGACGAAGCTTTCTCATTACGCGGCGGCCCCATTCGGGCAAATGAGCCGCCATTACAATAATGCGGTCTAAACGCGGCCCACTGATGCAGAACGATCACATTTGGGGCGCAGAGAGACACGGCAGAGGCGGCTCTCCGCAAGTGCCTCGGTCTTCACTTGGACTTGTTTTATCGGTGAGGCACTACTTGCAAGTTCGCATGACAGGCTACACAAATGTTGGACTTCAGCGTGCATCCGTGACGTTTTTCCCGGTATTGATTAAGCTGCCTGTTAAGTTGCGGGCCAAACTGACCCACTCTACAAAGTTGAGAAATGTTTGTTAGTAGGTTTTTTTTTATCTTTTTTTTTTTTTTTTTAAGCAATGGGTCCGCAATATTTAACATGGAAAAATAAAGTCTGTTCTGAAAATGTCTATGTATAGTTTTTTTTTCTTTTTTTTTTTTTCTTTGCCTAGCCCAAACCCATGTCTCATCAAAAAAATATTGCTTTGGTGCCATCTGGTGGCATTGCGGTACCAAGCACCGAGATTGAACTGAGGGGCGGAGATTTATATAGCTAGGCCATGGCCATGTCTAACAGAAAAACTAATGATTTTCCACCATCTGGTGGGTTTTACAGGCAATAACAAATGTGCTATTTGCATGACCCGGGTCAAACTGACCCAGCATCAGTAATGCCATTCCTGCGAAACAAGCGTAACCTTAGGTTTAAGTCAGCCATTTTACAAACAAGATTACACAAAGACTTTTGGCTATTGAAATTTTTAGAATTGAACATGTCCCGGGTCAAACTGACCCAGGAATATTATCATCATTCTTGTGAAATAAATGTAACAAAACGGTTTTAACATAGCTGTTTGTAGTACTTTGGCAACTCGTTGACAATGAAATACAAATTGAATGAATAACAATATTCATGATCGATCATTTTAGACATTTGGATAATAAAACAAACCCTGGGTCATTTTGACCCAGGAAATTTAACAGGAATGCTGAGAAACGAAAGGAATAGAACAGTCACGTTTGGTTGTGTTATGTACTTATTTTGTTTTGATATGATTATAGAGTTCATAGAGAGAAATAAGTGTCATTTGATTTGTTTCTGACACTATCAGATAATTGAACACAAACCGGGTCAAATTGACCCTGCATCATTATTGCAAATGAAACAGAAAGGGTTAACTACTTGGATCTCAATTATTATTTTTGATTAGACTGTCCGCAACCTCCCTCCTTTCCACATCTTCTTGTGGATTTGAGTTTCTCGCAACTCAGCATGAGTGAAAGCACGAGCCTGGCTACAAGATTGGAAGGCTGCCAAAAGATCTCCATCCAGTCATTTATCTGAAAAGTGCAGGTTTGCCACTTTTTGCATCTGTCAGCGTGACGTCAGCAGCTTCCCAGAATAGTGCAGCCACGAGGTCACAAGTGCAGGCTGCAATCCACCTGGGAAGAAGAAGCCAACCCATGCTGATGACGATCGCATTCCTACAAATAGATTTTAGATTGCCTCACTCTGTGCTTTCACTGAAATTTTGCTCTTTTTGGACTATGTTCGACCAGCGCTCCAAAAATGTGTTTTGGCCATCACACGTCACAAGATACAATGTTGGAAATGGAAGCTGTGCATTTTTGTCAGTTTTGAAGGCTTCACTTCCTCCTTTTGCCAGCCTGTCGACAAACATTACGCAGAGTGGTCCTGCTGCATGAGAATCACCTGCAGCGATGAAACCGGAATTTTGAGTAGGACTGCTATTTTCTCTTACGTGCAGCTTTCTTTTCTTAGAAGTTGTAAGCCAATGCAACTTTGGCCTCATCATCTTTGCAAAGAAGACATTTGCTTTTGCTCATGTTTGCTAGCTTGTGGGCTTACTATTTTATATATTTGAGACAAAACGTTTTGACATAGTGCAGGTGGGTACACCTGAATTTCAAACGAAAGCTTCTTTTGATCAACGATTTACCCCACAGGATTGCTGCTGTACACTGATAGCGATTACTTTGGACTGAAAATATGAGGAAATATCCATCTCCATTTAGCAACTATAAGTTACAAAGAAATAAATGGACAAAACTGTGAACAAAGGAGCTGCCTTCCACGAGTGGAGTGGCCACAGACAGCTGAAGGGGCTCAGAGGCAAAAATTAGCAATATATCTGCTCGACAGGAACCTCATTTTGATTTTTCATTGACTGTACATTCCAAAAGACAAATCTTCAAAATGGTAACATTGAGGGCTCTATTTTCACGACATACTTATGGATGAAATATGGCGAGCAGCTGTCTACCCGGCGCCGGTGTTAGACGTGGTCTGAGCAGGCGTAAGGTTCCGATCGACTTTCTGCCACCAAATTTGTCACTGGGCCAGACGCATCGCCAACACACTCCTTCTGCTGTGCCGGCATGCAAGTCGTGCTTGTCACGCTCAAATTGTGCATGTGAGGGGCGTGGCTCAGAGGGGTTAGTGTGGGGCGTGGGGGGTTAGTAAAATGAGGCTACATTCAAATCTTGCTCGCAGTTTTTTTACACTGTATACTCTGCCTTTAACATATGTGAGATTTGGCTGTGTGAAAAAGTTCAAAGTTCTCCTACTGTACCCCTTGATCTGACAGTGCCCCCGTCCCCCCCTGGCTAATTTAAGATGTAAGGCACGCCCCCCTCCGCTTGGGTCGCGGCAACATCTCCCGCTCACCTTTTCTCGCCTCGTGTGTTAATCACAGCGCCTGACGCCATTCACAAGCCTCGGCTTTGTTGCTGGAGAATACAACTCCAGACTTTTTTTTCTTTTTGTCTGCCTAAGTGGACCCTTAGAGGGGAAAACCCCTCCCTGTTCTCCCAAGGACCCCTCGGATTACTTCTGAAAAAGGACGGAAGGGGGAGGAGTGAGGAAGGGGCACATGATTAGGAAGATCCACCGCGACCGGCAATGCAATCGGGCCACTGCTTAGCAACCGGTGGCCTGACACCAAGAAAAAGTGCGAGAAAGGCTTTATTTAGTCTTTCGGATTTCAGAGCAGCATTTAAATTGTGACGACTTTTGTGGGATCCTGCATCGAGAGGTTCTTAGGACCACATAGACAGCAAACAAACTTTGCTTAATCCGCCTTTACCGGAGCAAACATGAGCGAAGAAGCAGCTGCGAGCAACAAAAGCGGCGGTTGACGGTTAAAAAACAAGCATCGGGTTTGCATTGAGCACGCAACAAAAAGCTTTGCATGAAGCGCAGAGCTCTTCTAACAAAAGCCATCGTCTCCTCGTTCTGCTGTTGCAACACGCAGGTGTTTGTGCACCAAGGTGCTGCCATGATAACGTTGACTCTTCAGTGTTTCAAAAGCAATAAAACGCATCATTCAGACAACCTGCGTGAGTCACAGTTTTCTTTCTTTGACGCTCACCTTGCTAATGTGTGAATCATATCCGAGGCGACAATTCCACCATCGGGTCATATTGACAGATTTCATCAGGGAAAATTGGACAAAGTGCGATCAAATATTTAGTTCCCTGTATACAATTAGGTCATATAGAGTACGTACACTGTTAAAAGCTACATGACATCAGAATGAACTCGAGTTTGAACCCTTCCACAGCAGAGACATTCACAAAACCCTCCTGTTAGGGTTGGTTTCTCAGGAACAACAATATTGTTCCTGGGTCAAATTGACCCAGTCTTTGTTAGATGATAAAAACACATCCCAATAAAGATTATCAACCGATTTTAAAATGAACAATTTTCAACAAGTTTCATCATGAAATACTACCATTTGTAATTATTTAAGCTTGAAATGGATCAATTTAATGCTCTAAAAGCATTCTCAACATAAAAGCATTCTCGTCATAGCAGACCATTTTAATTAATGAGGTTTCATAGCAAAAAAAATGTTCAATGCTCCAAAAGCATCCCGAAAAACATTGTTACAGCTCATTAATGCTTTTCATTGCAAATACTATGCTAAAATAAACCTTTTTTTTTTTTTTTTTTTTACTGTCGGTTGGTGCTAAGTTTCATAGTTTATAGTTTCATATTCAATTAACATTTGCTGTTATTTAAATTGAAAGTGGGTCATTTTGACCCAAAATATAACAGGAGGGTTAATTTTTTATTTTTTTTTCTATTACTCTCAAGGTCCAGTCAGGCACACTAGAACAAAGATGATGTCATGTTACTAAGGAAGACAACGTCAACGTGCACTGAGAACAAACTGACTTTTTTGAATCTGAGAAGAATTTGAGAGAGAGAAAAAAAAAAAAACTTGGGGCACAACTGGACAAACTCAAGGTCTGACAGTGAAAGCTCACTGACGCCTCATGAGTCACAGTTTCTTTCCTTTGAATCTCAGCCAGGTCAACTGATCGCCAACAGTTGACACCGCCTTCAATCCACCATCAAACCGTACAGAAAGACAAGATTTCTTCACATTGGACAAAGACGCATTTGCAAAGGGCAAAAACTACAAGAAAAATTGTATGAAAATTTGCATCAACTCAAAATATTGTTATAAAACAGTCCAGGTGTATTGAAGCAGCCACCCACAACAGGTTCAAACGACCTTCTGTTGCATTTCACCACCCATCAGCATCTCCACCACACAACCGAGACAAAATTTTGCAACCAGGAATAATTGTTTGTTGTTGGCAAAGATCTTTTGTTTTGTTTGTGCATTTCAACTGGATCCCTATCACATAAGAGCACCGTACGTGACAATTATCATTTCAACCTTAAATTGGACAAAATCATATACACCAAAGACTGATTTTGTCATTGTTTTTGCAAATGTTTCATTCATTTTACAAGAGAGAATTGACACTGCCAACTTTTGGGTTCAACTGGGCAATAGCAAGATTTGGCTTTAAATTCACAAAGAATTCAAGCAAATGTTTTCAACTTACCATCAACTTGAAAGCACAATAATCCAGCCAGCAGGATGAACGCGAGTGGACTCATTCTAGCATATTAAAAACATCCACGAGTGGCGCGCAAATCATCCAATTCAGCGCAGTAGGGGAGAGAAAAAAAAACAAAAAACGTGCAGATTTATTCCGCGTCCAAGCTGACAAAAACACAGTTTGTGTCCACAGAAATGAGAGGATCCATTAAAAGAAAAGAAAAAAGTAGGTCACCCGGCAACTCGGGTTTGTTCTTCCACTCAAGTGGCGTTCGTCTCACTCGGCCGGGTTGTTGAGATCCCGTCTTGGTCCACTCGCTGGTTGTCGCGACAGCCACTAGCACGGTTGGGGACCCGCTCAAGCCCCAAGTCCCACACCGCGAGCGGCTCTCGTGCACTTTCTTGTCCCCCGGCTGGTCACTCGCGTCCGGGGCACCTCGCTGTCGTCACAAGTCGCTCGTCGGCTGCGGTGACGCGCGGCGCGCGCAGCAACCGCAACATTCCCACAACAAAACCAAACAAGTTTGAGGAGGACTGAAAAAAAAAAAACAGCCAGCTCCCGTGGAAGGACAAGCGGCAGGGGGAGGATTGTTAAATGTTAGCGAGTTTTATCAGAAGAGCAGCAAAGAAGAGGAAGAAGAAGATCCTCCTGCCCGTGTGCCTCCGTACGTCGCCGTCGCCGACGCCTCCTTCTTGGACGCACGCAGCGCGCACACTCTTTGCGCAGCCGGCATCGCCCGCACACCAGCAGAGAGAAGCGAAGGCACCCGGGGGGCACTAACAGGCCTGGCTACGATTACCAAACTCAAAAGTCCACTTTGTCACCATCTGTGCGAAGAAAGTTGACTTAGAGGGCTGCTTAAACGTTTTTTATTTATTTTTTTATTTTCTGCAAATGGTGGTCTGAATGACAATATCAGGGAAATTGGGAGCTATGTCGACAAAAAAAAAAAAAAAAAAAAAAAAAAAAAAAAAAAAGACACTTAAATTTCAGTTTATTTTTATCAGAACTGAGTAGCTACTACACTGCAGCTTTGCACAACGGCTCAAATCAAATCGCTTTTCTCATTAAACTGCACTGCATATGCACATTTGAAATATTAATTATCAATAATTTGATTGACCAGGAGCGACGCGGCCTCTATACCCCCCAAATAATAACAAACAATGCATTCAGACTCAAATCCGAAGTAGTGTATTCTTATGATGATGATGATGATGATGATGATGATTTTTGGCTGTCAGACACATTGAGGCAGCAGTTGTGACACAAGCTGTTGAGGTTCACAGAGAGGGGAGGGAGGGGGAGATGGGTGAGGGAAAAGGGAAGGGCTGCGGTGCATGTGGTCTGCCCAGCAACCTCCTTCTCGTCACAGTGAAGTGTGAGCTCCCCCTACTGGTGATACAAGCAACAACCCCCCCTCACCCCGCCCTCTACTAAACAGGCCACATAAATAAACTGAGAGGAGGGATTTAAAAAAAATGTCTTTCCAATATATACATGTTTTTTGTTCTTTTAAATTGTCATCGTGGTGTCCTGTAGCTGTGTAATGCATCATGCTGAGGGTTGTTTCTAATGCTTGGGTTCAATTGTTGAGCTCAAAATGGATTTGGACCAACCACAACATTGGATTTGGGAATAAAAAAAATGAAGGTGTGATTTAAATGTAGACATTTAGCTTTAATCTAAAAAAAAGAAGAAGAAATGTCACTTTTTTATGACATTTTATTGCTTACATCTTTTTCCCAGTGTGTGAAACATATATAACATTACCACAGTGACTATTTCGATTCTTTCATCATCTAATTAAGGCGCAACTGAACACCCTAATTTGACTTTGACAGTAGCAAAATGTGTTGGAAATCACTTATTAAAAAAAAAAAAAAGTGTCAAACTGATTATTTCCTTTCATAATATGCTCTCCTGATTGGTCTAGTATGTAGTTAAAGGGTTTTATTAAAAGCTCTTGTATACTGTAGCTAAGAAATCCATGGGGGAGTTATGATGGTACTAAACAATTTAAAAATGAACCCAAAAGTAGAAATTGTAATGGGACAAAATAGAACTATGGTAGCAATTAGGGATGGGCAAGTAAAATGTAAACAACAAAGATGTCTGATTCCGATAAATTGTTTGTTGTTCTGGTTAACGCAGTCAGTCCAAATCACATTGGAAGTAAATATCAGTTTAAAATCTTGTAAATTGTGTTTTGCCCATCACGTCTGTACATGGGGGTCGCGATTTATGAATGATGACAGATTGAAGCCGGTTGGTGAGGTCGTGGTCCTTTTTTTTTTTTTTTTTTTTTTTTTAATCTCTGACTTAAAAGGGGCGTTCCCGTGCAGACTTCCTGTTATGAAGTTGGAAAAGTCCGACTCCCCACTTTCATCGAATGCAGCATGATTTCACGATATTGATACTCGGGACAGCAGTTGCTACCAGTATTCGCTGCCCTCTAGTGGCCGTTTTATGATCAGGAACTAGAAATTAGAATTAAAAATTGCCATTAATTGTCAAAGATACTTATTATTGTCATTAAATGTTTCAGAGAAAATGCTATATTGGGATATGGAGGTCTTTCTTCAAAAGTATCCGTTAATGTTTTTTGGGGGGGAAATTGTATGTATTAAAAGTAGTAGTGGTAGTATCAGTATAGGTGACTACTAAGAGTTGGGCACTCGTACTGGTATCGATCTGAAAACTAAATAAATAAATAAATAAACTCAAACATGCCTAGTATTTACTGAAACATGCTTTCTTGCTTCCAATGTATCACTTTTCTATTTAAACCGGGTTTTGTGCATTTTCAGGTCATTGGGTTCCACAGGGGAAAAAACAAACACGCAGATAGGTGAATTCCTGAATAGTGAATCCCATAATACACAACTGATTACTGTCCCTGCATTTTCTTTTCTTTATACATGTGAAAGTCCCCGCCCAAAGGCGTTTTTGTAATTACAAATGAGTCCCTTTCAATAGCATTTCTGTAGCCCCAAGAAAGAGTCCAAGCAGGCAAAGATAAGAGCTTCACAAGCATCAGTGAGATGCTTAGATGTGGCCGTGTTATGATTTACGCCGGCGAACAAAGCCCTCCGCAGTCAAAGGAAGACTATTCGCTCCGGGCCGTGCTGTGAAAATCATCCTCTCCCAATAAAGTGCATGCGCACAAGAGCAACAGCATGACAGGGCGGCTTTGGCGGTGGGGGAACCACTTCTATGGCCTTTAATAACAGCTCCGGCGAACGAGCGGACACGCATTCGTCTGTTAAGTTTGCACAGCGGCGTGTCGCAGCTCGCCCCACAAAGCTTCCTAGTTTGCTCGTCTGCTCCTATTTTCAGCCGGCGACACGTGCAAATCGTCGGAATACAGAAAAGAAAACAAATGTGTTTTCTACTGGGCAGATACTGAAATATCGAGCGCTTCTACATACAGATGTCCACACTTAAATGCCTTCAACTATTTTTTGTAATAGTATTTATTAGGGATGTTCGATACCCCTTTTTTCACACCGATACCGATACTCAGAGCCCTCAGTACCCACCGATACCGATACCAACTGCCGATACCAGTAGTACATTTTGGCACATAATTTTTTGGCACCATTAACTCATTCACTCCCAGCCTTTTTACTGCATTTTGACTGATTTTGCAAGGCCCACAGAATATTGTGTTCTATTTGTTATAAAAACATGGAACCTACCAAAAGAAGGAGAAAAAAAGTATATTTTTATGTTTCCGTTTTGCAGCAATTAGCATTGGAATATAGCTAAGTTTAATCATTATTTACAAATCTCTTTAAAACCGTGGGGAAAAATAGTTTTTTGCAACATGGCCCTGGTTGATCTCTTATACTTTGCTGCCACCTGCTGTCCGTTTTTGTAATAACTACCTTAGATTCAAGCGTTCTCTTCAGTTCAGAGGCTGCATCAAAGCCTTTTGTATGATCTAGCATAAAACAAAAAACGTATAAATACGTCTTTGGGAGCAAATGAGTTAAAAAGGGAACTCAAGACTGTGATGATGATGATTATTATTAGGGATGTTCGATACCACTTTTTTTCAGACCGATACCGATACTCAGACCCTCAGACCCTCAGTACTCACCGATACGATACCAACTGCCGATACCAGTAGTACATTTTGACAAATAAAAAAATCACTAAAAGATATTTTTAAACAAATATATTTCCTTTAATTTTGACAACAACAAAAAAAAACAGCACAGTTACTCTTCAATAGTCTTAACGCTCAAAATAAGACACAAAAAATGCTCTTTTAGTTTAAGATTCACAATTTTGAAGTATTTCCAAACCGGTGAAGTTTTGGTGAAAAACTGCTGCAAGCTAGCACCAGTTACAGGCAAGGAGGACTCACTTAACGTCTTCCCTCTCTGCCATCGGTCGCTTGTACTCGTCTGTGTCACGAGTACTCGAGTACTTGAAAAAAGGCTGGTATCGGCCCGATACCGATACCTGGTATCGGTACTCGCCCATCCCTAGTATTTATATGTTGTATTTTGAATGATGTGAATTAAATTATGTGAAATGCTAGAAATTATTTTCCAATTGGCAGGTGGCATCTAATGTTTAAAAGGTACATTAGCGCCACCTACTGTTCTGGAGTGTGGATCAGAGTACCTAAAGCACTAAGGTGCAAAGAATGCTTATAAACTCTTCTGTAACTGAGAAGTCATTTTTGCAACCTCAGTCAGGGTTTTATGAAATAAAATGCACCAATGTCCAGAAACTTGCACAAACAAACTCATAATAACAAGCACAAAATACAATCCAAACCTAAAAAAGCCAGTGCTGTTACTTTGACAAAGTCTTAAATGTATTCAAGTGTTCAATTGGAACCAAATATCCGAGCCCAGGGGTGTTCGGCTGCAAGAGCCACTCTGACATTTTTCACATTTAACTTATTGATTAAAAATACCAAACTCCATCGATCAAGGAATTGTATACAGTATTTTTTTATATATTACAGTAATTTCACAAAACTGCAACCTGAAAAGCTTTCTATAAAAGGTGATAAGGATTTTCCATTTGGGGTGGCCTGGCAATGCATCCCACAGGAATAGCGCCGCCCCTGCATGAAGCAATCTGTCATGAGTTTGCCATTTTGTAAAGCAGTTAACTTGGGAATCATGTGATTCAGTAAGAAGAAAGTGGAAGAAACCTATATTACTAATAAAAAAATAATGCTCTTTATTCACCACAATGTTACTAAGAGAAATGTTGCTATTTTAGTTGTAAATAGTTAATTTGCATATTTAATTATATCTAAAAGCCTTACAGTAGAGTATATATAATGAATGTATTAGTAGGCTACTAGTGGTAGTCCCCATCCACCACACCAGTATGTACTGTATATGCCATGGGCCACTGACAAAATGAATGACGGGCTGTAAATGGCCCCCAGACCACAGTTTGGACACTTGTATTGTACTTTTTTTTTTTTTTTTTTTTTTTTTTTCTCGATCGAGGGTCTGCTCATCACTGTTTGCATTTTTTTAATTTATTGATTTTTTTTGTACTTGGCACGGCATCAGTAAGGACATTTGCCGTATCGCCCATCACGTCTCATCAGTGTGGCTGATGGAAAAAGGGAGGGGGATTGTAGAAAGGTCATTTAGGAAGACGAAATGCCCGCCTTCCAACATAAACAACGGCGCGTATGGCCCCACTGACGGAAAAGTAACTAGAGTGTAATTCTCCCACCCCACCATCACCACCACCACCCCCGCCAAGAGGGGCCTTTAATGCGGCCATTTCAATCAGCGTATCAGCGGCGGCGGCTGATGTATTTCACTGCTTCTTAAATATCAGCAAACGTGGATTTATTTTAATTAAAAAAAAAAAAAAAAAAAAAGCCGGGATTCTGTTGGAACTTAAAGACATAAAAATGAGATGTGGGTAGTCTTAATGCAATCTTGTGCACAATAACTATGGCGCTGTCAGCCTCAGCATTGCCAAACAAACAAGAGTTTCTCAATATATGAGATGAAGCGGCCGCCTAAATTCACGAAGACGACTTCAGCAATTCCCAACGGGGATCATTTGTTATTTTGAAGTAATCATGGCGCACGCATTGTCACTTTGTTGCTAAATGATGCGGTTGTAATCGCATGAAAAGTAGTAATGAAATCACTCCCGCATTGCGCCGCTTGTACCATCTGCTTATATATCGATGGATTCTTGGCAGCTCGATATTTATTACACAGCTTGTGTGTCTTGAACCGCAGGGCAAAAAAAAAAAAAAAGAAAATCAACTTGTAGAAAATACGTAGGTGTTGGTGACCTCAAAGTCACCTCCAGGAATTGACCTTGTGGATCACATGACTAACAAAATGTTTCATGAAATGTCAACGGTCACGTTTTCTCAAACAAAAAAGTTTCAGAGGGATTTTTTTTTGTGTGTGTGTGTGTTTGTTTTGTTTCGCAGCAAAAAGTATTAAAGTGTCCATTCATTCATTCAATTTCATAAATTAATTGAATATTCATTGAAAGCTAAATAACTGATGTTGATTTCCCGTTCCATCAATAACCTGTTTTTTGAAAATTGACCCATAGTAGTTCCTGAGATATAAGGCTTCAAATGATGGCGGCCACGCCCCTTTTTGCCAAAAAGATTCAAATTTCGCCGACCATAGCTCCCAAACCCCTCCTACAAATCAAAATCTGTTTGGTTAATGATTTTTTTGTATGATTAGGCACAGAGTGACCCAAGTTTTTATTATTTTTAGGAAAAATC
Source organism: Festucalex cinctus (assembly GCF_051991245.1). NCBI lineage: Eukaryota > Metazoa > Chordata > Actinopteri > Syngnathiformes > Syngnathidae > Festucalex > Festucalex cinctus. The sequence goes on along the minus strand of NC_135423.1, from coordinate 8,669,933 downwards.
TAATATCAAATATGTTATAATATAAAGCAGCTTAAACAATTTCTTATTGGAAAAGTGCAACATTAATCATTTTTTCATGGGGGGGGGGGTTAAAAAAAAGAACAGAAAAAGAAAAGGAAAAAAAGAAAAAAGAGAAAAAAGTAAAAATGAGGAAAAGCAGAAAAAGAAAGAAAAAGAAGGCCAAAAAAGGGAAAGAAAAAACAGAAAAGGGAAAAAGAAAGAGAAAATGAAAATCTTCAGTTTGATGACTTGCCAAAAGCACATCAGTAGCCATCATGTCAGCTAGCCAAAGCTACTTTTTGTTCACTTCTGTATGAATAGATAACTCCTTTCACACTCACAACTAGTGGCTGCAATGTTGTGTGACTCTGTCTTGCTTTTAAATGATCAAAACATCAAAAAGAAGATCAACAGAAGTTTTACAAAAACACAATCGAAAAGCACAAGAGCGGCGAAATGTGCAAACGCAAAGTACAAACAAGATGCTGGCTGCTGTGATTAGATGTGCGCATGCAGACAACCTGGGGACTGGGGGGGGATGAGAGAAAAGTGTTTTTAATTGTGTGCCAGGTCAGAGGTTCGGATAGCAGCATCACTCATTATCAGATGGGAGTGGTATTCGGGGAGCTCTTAGCCGGATCTCTTTCATGGCCGAGTTTGCCCTCGCTGGCTCAGAGCGGGGATGATTAGGAGCTGGATGTTGGCGGGCGCTGGCGGAAGGGGGGGGTGCCAGGCAGCGGAGGGGTGATTAATGTAGATGTCAGTCGCGGCCCTCCCTCTCGTGCCGCCTCCCCGGCATCCGTAATGACACCTGGGGAAGGCGGAATGGGCCCTACCTGCCGCCCGGGCTCCCTGAGCAGGGCATGATTCTTCCCCATGATCCTCCTCTGTCAGCACTCCTGTCAGCCGGCTCAGATCGCGGGGCCTTATTAATGGGCCTCCATGTCAAACACTGATATTAAGCTGTGCTCTGCACCGCGGCATCCTTCGCCAATAACGCACACACACATACCCGCACAATCGTCCCCGCGTGGCACAAACGCACTTTCAGCTTTTTAACATTCGCAGATTTATTTGAATGGAGTCCACAGATCTATGAAATGTGTATTTTGCCAGACTTTAATCCACACACTAGTGGAAAAGCGACAAAGCTCTCCTTGGCTAAGACACATTGGCCCGCGATGCAAATCATCGGCACTCAGGACGGAATAAGATCCATGCGCAAAGGTAGATTGCTACAGTGTTTCATTTCCACCCACGCGTATGTGGCATGCCAAACACGTCGCCGCGGCCAGTACTCATCACATCTTTTCTTCCACTTCTTTTTTCCACGTTTATGACGATGCGGGAATATGACGCACGGATGTGATACATGATACAAGTCTGAGAGACAAAATGGAGGATGTGATGAGAAGCCTCAAACTCAATTTACCTAAAACTGCAAAAACTAAATGCAAATACTGCAATAAACATGCTAGGCCAGTAGTTTACAATGTAACTTTCAAAACTTGACTGTTACGTTCTGAGGTTGGATCCCAGAAGCGCAGACACAAATAAGAGTTTAACACTTTATTCGCATAACATCTAAAGGCGTGGAACTAACTTGACTTGACCAAAAACAACGAGAAGGCATCGAGGAAAAGAGGAGCAGAGGAATAATCCAACAAAACACACACTTCTCAATTAGGCTTATATAGACAGTGAATCGATCAGATTGGCTGTTGACCAGATAGAGAGATTAAAGATTTCTGACATCACATAGCTCTTGACATCACATAGCTTAAGACCAGTTGAAACTAGATGATGGTTACATCAGTTCAAAACAGACACTTGACCCAAACATAACCCTTGCATGACCCAAACAAGTGTCTGTTTTGAACTGATGCACCCATCATGTGGTTTCAACTGGTAAGATGCTATGTGATGTCAGCAGTTATGTGATGTCAGGAATCTTTAATCTCTTTATCTGGTCAACAGCCAATCAGATAATTCCACATCAGTCCTGTTACCCACATGTCTAGCCACAACCAATCAGATCGATTCACTGCTTGAGTTGTTGGATGTACAACATCATTTCGATTGGGGTCGATTTGGGCGAATTCCCTAGTAGGAGTCCTGGAATGTGTCCAAAATGGCCGACTTCCTGTTCACGGGTCCATGAGACTTTTTTGTGGCTCTTGTTATGAAAATTGGTGACTTTTTGTGCAAGTTGGGTTCCACCACAATGTGATTAATTCAATGGAAGAATAATTCTTTAAAAAAATTTAATAAAAAGTGTAAAATTGGAACAACCTAAGTATTGATGAAGATTTTTGACACATTCCAAAGGAAAGTAGACAAACTAAAGGTTTTCGGGAGGACATTTGGTAAGTAAATTTGTTTCTGGGGAGCACAAGTGTTGGCTCACTCCAGGTGGAAGATGTTGAGATATTTTACAAGTGTAGATGTGGAGCAGCTGCGATCAAGTCTTGAAGGACAAAGCGATATGAATCACTCCTCACAATCCTTACGGAGGCATTCAAAAGTAGCATTCCACTCCACATGCGAAAGGCTAATGGGATGTTTTGTCTCGACTGGACATTTCTCTATGAACTTCCTCACCGTGTTCGCCTTAATTCAAGGCCTCCTCCGCTCACCGCGTCTTTGGAATTTCCCTGTTAAGGTGAAAAACGGCCTTTTTGCCGGCACTAATGAGCTGACCTACATTCCGCCTCCCTCCAACGCTTCTGCTTGAAACCCATCACGACTGTCCTCCCCCGGCCGGAGAGACCGGACCTCGATAGCGGGGTGCCGGCCGGCGGCCGTGACAGCACGGCATAAACAATGGCTGAGCGACGAGCGAGCCAGCTTGCTAATGAGTCAAAGTGAAAAGTCTTGCAAGGGAGTGAGAGGAAAGGGAGGACACGAGCCACTCAAGTATCTCCCCGGCATTCTTATCATTAAGCAAACGGTCTTCCCACACAAAACCCGCAGCTGCAGACCTCATCAAGCAGGGCGCCGAGGCCTCTGGTCACTCATTTTGCCGACTAAACAACTGACCGGGCGGAAAAAAAAGTTACAAAGCAACACGCTGGGAGTAGTCGGCTGACCGTTTCAGATGCAGTCTGACGGTAAAATCGCCCACCGGGGTCGCATTCCGCCGCCGTGTCTGAGTTCATTACCAAGAAGAACACGAGTTGCATAATGGCGGCCATCCTTTTAATGTCAGAAGCTACCGAATGTAAAAGGCTGAATAGGGATCAGTTTCAGGATGCTGATAAGACTCGATAACATAAATGTTCAATCAAATATTCAATACAGTGTGCAGTGGGATATTGTGAACCCAACTGACTTCACAGCATGCAGCGGTTTGGGAGATGGTAAACAAATCTTCCACAAAATGAGGCCTCAAGCTGTTTAATGCCACACCCGGTTGAAGTCGAATTCAAACAAAGGAATTACACATTGTGTACTTAAAACAACTACATAACTATCTTAAAGTTGGCTAGCTAAAGGTGAACAAAATTTTGTAAAAAAAAAGAAAGAAAAAAAAGAAAAAAGCCTTAGTGGAGGTAGTAAATAATTATTATAGCTTTGGAATTTTCATTCTAGTTAGTTTTGATTTCATGTTGAGTTTGTTTTTTTAAATTTAGTTAGTTTTAATTCATTTTCAGTGTGTTTCTGTTTTTGTTATTTAATAAATAGTTGTATTTTAGTTTTTGCTAGTTTCTACTACGGAGCCCCTAAAGCAGGGGTGGCAAACTGCGGTCCTCGAGGGCCGGAGTCCTGCAGGTTTTATAGATTTCCCTACTCAAAGTGCAGCTGATTCCAATTAACAGGCTCGTTATCAGGTTTCTGCAGAGCTTGCTGATGAGCTGATCATGAATCAGCTGTGTTGAAGAAGGGAAATATCCAAAACCTGCAGGACTGCGGCCCTCGAGGACCGGATCTCGCCACCCCTGCCCTAAAGTGACATGGGAGAAAAAATTTTTTTCCCATGTTACTTTAGGGGCTCCATAAGTTTCAGTATCAGTTTTAAAAAAATGTTTATTACTTGTGTGCGATATTGAAAAATCACCATGGTAAAAAATAAATCTACTTAAAATCACTTTAAAAATCATAACCAAAGGCTCATAAATTAATTTAATACCAAAGACTAAAAGGAAGGACATTTTCGCTATATTTATAGTTAGTTTTGTAAACGTTTAACAATGAAAATACTTTTTGAAAAACTAAAACAAACTACATTTTAGTTTCAGTTAGTTTTCGTTTTAAAAAAAAAAAACCTTTTCTCTCAAAAAAAAAAACAAAAAACTTGTGTGCAGAAACATAGACACAATAAAGAAACCATTATATTGCCGATCCTCTGTGAAAAACAACTCGATCACTGCAGCTTACTGAGCCATGTACGGTAGTTGTGAAACTCCTCTTTGTTTGTGTCTGTATAACTGTATTATACTGCCTCCTGATGGCTAAGTCGCACACCAAAAAGGAGTAACATTGAATTAAGCGGACGTTTGAAGGAAGGAAGGTTGAGTTGCAATGTGTTTGTTTGTTTATGGAGCAGACGTGTGACTACAGCATGAGGCAATTTCCCTTCCGTCCTTTTGCTAAGATGTTCCATGTATGAATCCGGTACTCTTCTGTGCCATCCCGAATGTTCCATACTCTCCTGATGCCACAGTGACTCAAACAGTGGACATAAATAACTTCCTACTTTTTATGTCAAAGTAAAGAAAAGGTAAATAAAAATGTTAGCTTGTCGGGATGTCACAATAAGGACAATATTGTGATTTCGTGATATTAAAACTGCCACAATATCGTCGTCGTCATGTTCACAATATTTAAAAGGAACACATCTGTTTAAAACAGTCAGGTTGATTTCCATTTGTGCAGTTCTAGCACCCTCTAGTGGCTATTTTATTTGTGCAATGTAATTTTCATTAGGGATGTTTTGGCCTTCTATGTTTAAAATCTATGCTAATTGTCAGATGAAGGGGAACGTAATTTGCTTGTGTCATAATATCGTCATAATTACCGTATTGTGACCTTCATATCGTGATAATATCGTATCGTGATGTTTGGATATCGTTACATCCCTATTAGCTTGTCACCATGGTCTGGCTTGATATGTGCTGGTCAACTATTAGAAGATAAATTATAGTTGTTGTGGGTTCAACATATGACACGCCATAGAAAGCAGCTTGCGACGCGGTAAAAACATTCATTTACTAAAAGCTGCCTGAGTGCAAAACATTGACGGCTAAAATTGAGGCTTGTGCGCCTGCCGGCCCGCCCCCTCTTGCCAATCAATCGCAGGCCGTCCGCATCAGAGATTCGGCTTTAATCGTTCCCCCAAAGTGGAAAGTGATTTACAGCCCGGGGTCAGAGTCAACCTCAAATGGAGCATTCGGGTACCCCCCTTTCAATCCAACGTTGCGCCGGGGACACTGTGACCTTTTTCGGGAGGAATGACAGACAGCTCCCCCCCCCCCCCCCCCCCCCCCCATTCAGATAAACATTAAGCAGGGTGGACTGTACTGACCTCTTCAACACACACTATTAGTGAAAAATACAACTGTAGATGAGAAAGGGAAGGCAGCTTTCTTTATTTATGCAGCACATTCTATAAACAATTAAGCCAACTCAATGTGCTTCACAAAGTAAAAGCAAAGTAAAGAAATAAAAATACACTAATAGCACCCCCCAAAAAATACAGAATCTAAGTGCAAGAACATGATTTAACAAAAGGGGACCGAACTGTTTTTAACCTAGATTTAAAAGCATTTAAACTTCTGATGGCAGCTTATTCCACTTGCATGCAGCATAACATCGAAATGCTGCTTCACCATATTTGTTTTTAGCAGCCCAGTGAAATGTCATCCCGTGTATACAAAAACAGCTGGAGATAACCACAGTGTACATCACTGGCCATCTTCAAATTGTTTAGAGAAAAACATCAAAGTTCATAAGACAATATGAATATTGGAGTTCTAAACACGGTTTTACTTAATTTATTCATCACTGATGTGAGTACACTTTTCTAGATGTATTTTTTGCACTAATTCTCAATCTTTCTTCTCTAGCAGAGCTGGTTTTAATAATATTCATAATAATCGATAATAATAATAATCATCATCATCACAGTCTTGAGTTCTCTTTTAATGGTGCCAAAAAAATATTTTGTCCTTCCACTGCAAAGAAACCAATGTGAATTGATGGTAGCCGGTTGCTGCACCTCTTCCTCTCACAAGTTATCCACCACGAGGCGCCACTTTGCACAAGAGAAATAAACAGGCCGGCTGGAAATAATCCACCAATTCAAAGCCTCGCTTTTGTCTCTCAGCTGACTGCATCACAAACAGTATGGATCGTTTTCGGTGTCCTCTAATGAAGCCAGGTTTGTTCTGGCGGCGTCCCTCAGGGCCACGGCAGCAGTACCCCGGCCTTGCCACTTCACACTCTAATTGTTGCTTCATAAGCAGCAAATCCACTTAACAGCGGCAGCATATTGATCGCTGGCTGGCAGGCAGGCAGGCAGGCACGGAGGCGGCCGGGCACCTCCCAGCCCCAGGTTGGGGGTGTGGGGGGGCAGGCTTTTACAACCTGAGGGACAGCCCAATAAAGAGCGGGTCCCTGTGACAAAATAAATACCAAAAGAGGGTCAGAGTGATACAATTACTGCTGCACAGCCGTGACCCCGACCGTAGGTGAACAATAGGATGAAGCACGTGTCATTGCAGAGCCAAGCCAGGAGACCTGCTCAATTTGCTCCAATAATGAGCGCTGAAGAAGCACTTTCCCTGCGTCCCGGCAGAGCCATTAGGACCGCGAGCCGAATTCGCACCCAGGCACAAACACACCTGGACGCTTATGACGCCACAAATGGATGCATATAAATCGCCAATCAATACAAAAATGCCGCCGCGGCTGTTAAAATGTGGCACATTCATCAACATTTCTCAGCACTGAATACGTGCCGTCAACTAGCACGGATACTACACAAAGAAAAAAAAAGATTGCAAGCACTATCAAAGCAGTGCTCCCCATATTGATAGTTTTGTTAATTTTTTTGACTGATAGTTCAAGACCGATAAAAAACTAAATCTTCTTTCATCTGAAAAAAAAACAAGTTTGTTTCTCACACTTTCCATTACTAACAGTAGAGGTGTTAGGCAATTATTTTTTTTTTAATTGTGAATTAACCGCATGACTTCAATAGTTAACTCAAAGTTAATCACAAATTTTATATCTGTTCTAAATGTACAATAAAATATTTTTTTTTCCCCAAGTTTCATACTCTTGTTAACATGAAAGTGGGAAAAAAATGTTCAAATAACAGAAATAGGGCTGCATCTTTTAGTCACTGATATAGTAATTTCATAAAATTCAATTCATAAAACTGAGTTAAAATTGAAAAGACGTACTGAAAAAAACAAGTGTGATATTGATTTGTGTTGAGGTCATTTTCTGCCACAAGATGGCATAGTTGCATTTGTAAGACATTGGTGACAGCTCAGTGCATTTTTTTTTCTTTTCATATTAAGACCTATCTCAACCTTTAACATGAAGTAACTTGTGAAATTCTGCCCGTTTTTAAAATTGTAAAATACAACTTGACCCCAGTCTCCACAAATATATGCATTATTATTAAATGTATTACCGCTAAATTTTGACGTGGATGTGTCTGCTGTGTTGCAACTGGAATTCCCCCAGTACAGGCTTTCCAAGTAAAAGGCAGTCATTCATCGCGTGTTTAAAAAATTAGTGGCGTTAAAGGACCTTTAAATTACCGTATTTTCGCACTATAAGGCGCACCTAAGAGCCTTCCATTTTTTCAAAAGCCAATGCACCTTATGTATGGATCAATATTGAGCTGCAACAGGTCTCGCTGTCAAGACGCTATCGGTGACCCTGCACGCGCAGAAGATCCCGCCATCTTGGATCGCTAGCTAATACTTTACCTCAGAGAAAATAATAAAACAGCTGTTTATTCATTTTGGGAGTGAATGGAGTTGTCAAAAAGCTGGTTTGTAATCTGTTAATAAAGTTTGACTGACCTAGCCGACTGTTTTGTTGACATTCCCTTTAGCGCAGCACCATCTAATGGATGCATAACGTAACACCAGCCTCTACTGTAGCACCTTATATATGGAAAAAGTTTTAAAATATGTCGTTCATTGAAGGTGCGCCTTATAATGCGGTAAGCCTTATAGTGCGGAAAATACGGTAACTCAAAATTAACACGCTAATCTTGACATGCCTAATAATCAGCAGTATGCATTTGTTGGTTTCACCTAAAAAATAGTTTCTGACAAAAACAAATTAGCTTTTTGTGAAAAGAAACATGCCAAGAAAAACAGCGACTTTAACACTAATATTAATTTTTCACCTTCAATCGTGCCTGATGAATAGCGTACTTGGCAAAAAAAATTGTCCGTGGCAGTAAAAATTGACAAATAGAAACATGCACAGCAATGAATAAGTTCATGTGATCACTCGTCTCACCACTTCTTTGCGACATTGAGGAATAATCAGAAATAGTCCACAGACCAAAAAGTCCAAGGTACACTCCATCATGCATGAGCACATGCACTGTACGTCCAATGGAGCTTGTCATAAATTGATGCAATTGTTCCCGCGCCAGCAATTGATGACAATACCAATAAACAGAACAACTAGAAATGAAAAAGCATAAGTCAATGCTGCATTTTCATGTCATTTATTTGTGCGGCAAGTGACGGAATGAGGTCAAGAACGAGGAGCTTAGCGCCGCTTCCATCAAAGATGATTATCCTCCGCGTTGGTACGGCGAAACATCAAAGTGGAAAGCAATCAAGATTTTGTATTTTTTAATTCGCTAATCTGCTTTAACGCAGGACTAAACGACTTCTCTCTCCCGCCTTTGTTGGCTTAATCTGGCTTATTTTCAACCCCCGCCACCATATCGCCGACGTCTGCTCCACCGAGAATAGCTTCTTTATCCAGATCGCAGCGCTTCAGAAAAGGCATGACGGATGCATACTTTCGTCTGCGCGGGTTTTGTTGACGAGTTTTAATGAAACCACGAAACGGATGCTATTTTTCTTACGAAAACGGGTCAGGAGATAATACATGAAGCTGTAAAAATCGGACAAAATGGCTGTTGTTTGGCGTGGTTTCGCTGTTCCTAGAAAAGTTTTCCTCGGCGAGTTTTTGGTTGAAGGAGGATATTGAATGATTTTGTTTTGTTTTGTGGCCGCCATTGTTGCCTAGCGATGCCCACCTATCATTGGTGATGAAATGTGTCCAAAAAATGCTGTCGTACATGAAAGACAGAATCTGGACGTGTTAACATCCTGGTATATTTCTAACAACAGTGGGAAGCAGAGGTGTCAAAATGAATTGATTATTTGATAACTAATCGATTATCAAATATTCTAATATTCGAATAATTGCATTGGGCAATTGTTTAACTTTTTCCAAATGGTTCGTGTTTAATTAAAATATTAATAAATTAATTAATAAATATTACATTTGCAAACATCTCATTTTGCCTTGTAAAACCATGACCATGTTTGATATTGTTTTTTTTTAATAAATAATAACCCCCAAAAAACAACAATTATTGATTTAAAAAACAAAAAACAAAACAAAACAAAAAAGTGATTTTATAAAATACTTTGCAAAAATAAAACTTTACTAATCAATGGAATAATCAATAGAACAATCAATTCTAAAAATATTTGAGAAACAGTCCTAGTTGGTAGTGATGTGGTATTAGTGCTCCAGTACATTAGTACAAATTTAGTAGTTTTTTTTTTTTTTTTTTTTTAGGTATCAGTATTTTACTTTAATGTTTCTGATTTTTTTTTTTTTTTTACCACTCCATTTGAAAACGTGTATCTTTACTTGCTCCTTCATATTTTGTCAGAATATGCTTGTTTCTGTTTTCAACCTCCGCAGATGATGATGATGATGATGCGACGTAAATCGAGAGAGCTAAAGTTAAATGTGCTTGAAATCTTGATCGATTGAGATCTTGAGGTCATATAAAGTCAAAAAAGGGGACACTTAATTTTTTAAATTGAAATACTCGTACATGATTCGAAACTTCTAATTTAACGTCTTCCTTCAATACTTAAGTTGAGAGTGTGAGTACTTTGGCAAGCTCAGCCAATGAAGTATATCGTAAAACTGGTCCAGAAAAACTAGCCCAAAACGTCGACACAATTGCGACTTAATAATTACATGTGAGGTGATGACAGTGTCGATTGAGTCCAACACAAAGGGGCGTGGCCAGTGAGCGACAGGTATTACTGCCCCTTTTGCCTCTGTTCACTTGAAAACGCTAATTAGTTTTGGTCATTTAGATGATTGCCAAGTGCTTCCTAAGAAAATACAATAAAATTAAAAAAATGCACACTAAAGAAGAAGAAAAGAATGCAGCGGGTTTGTGCTGTTGTTCTTAAAGCCTTCCAGAAGACAAAGAGAAGCAGCCTTGAATCTCCGGCAGCCTTATTTATAGTTCTCGGCCCGCCGTGCGGCCGACGAGGCGACCCTGAGACTTTACTGTTTGCCATCAAGGTCCAAGGCGTAAAACTGAAAAGTTCATCTGGGCTCGAAAGTTGTGAGGTTGTTATAGCTTTACAGCGGACGCAGATGGAAGGCCACCGAGAGCATTTTTACTATCCAACTTAAAAAAAAAAAAAAAAAAACACGGTCGAGTACAAGCTGTAAGATAAGAACCATAAAAATATACATCCATGTCGTTTATGTTTTCTTTCCTTCTCCTTGCTGAGATTTATTGTTACTTTATTACCATCCAATCTCAGGGATGAGGAAAAGAGGATATTAATGACATTTTAATACATTGGTGCATTTATTTTTATTGAGAAATGTGACATTTATCATGAATAACATTCATTATATGACACGTGAATTGTGTGAAGTGGACTTTTTAAATCAGGGATTACCGGTAGGCTATTTTTAGCACTTACATGTGGTAACCCAACATTTTGTTGCTCACTTTTTTAGAGGGTCCCCAAAATTCCTCGTGGTGGAATTCTGTTGTATTTTTTAGGGGTGTCAAAATTAGTGTGTTAATTTTAAGTCAATTTAAAGTTTTTTTAACATCACAATTTTTTAGCAGCAGACATGTCCATGTCAAAATTTAGCAGTAAGAAATTGAATAAAAATGCATATATTTGTGGAGACTAGGGCCAAGTTGTATTTTACAATTTTAAAAATCAGCATAATTTCACAAGTTAATTCATTTTATAGAATAGATAGTTCTTAATATTAAAAGAAATTGCACTAAGCTGTCAGCAATGTCTTACAAATGCAATTATGCCATCTAGTGGCAGATAATGACCTCAATACAAATCAATATCACACTCGTTTTTAATTTTAACTAGATTTTATGAATTATAATGAAATTATTGTGTCAATGACTAAAAGATGCAGCCATATTTTTATTAGTGTAACATTTTTTTTCCCATTTTTATGTTAACGAGTATGAAAGCTACATTTACAACAGATGTAAAATTTGATTAATCGTGAGCTACCCATTGAAGTCATGCGATTAATTACAATTTAATCGCCTGACACCTCCAATTTTAATCAAACACTGTAAAAAAACAAAAAAAAACACTTGTTTATGCCGGCTGCATCCCCAGTGCTCGTTTCTATTTTCCGTGAGATCAAAACAAGAGGATATTAGAGGCAACAAGAGAAGATGACCGGGTCAAATGCAACAATTTCAAACGTGACGAGCGCTCCGAGCGGAGCGTAACGATTTCTGTGAGGTGGTGTCGTCCTCGCAGGAGGAAGAAAAAAGCGTGCGCCTTAATAAGGCTTGCTGTTCCGAAAGCAACTATTGATTTTCACGGTGGCAGCTCGTCGGCCGCCGACTGACCCGCTCCGGGTCCGCGCTCGTCGTCGCTAAAGCTAAATTGAGCCGCGCACAAGTTGCCTCTGTCACTGAAGATCCCCGCTCGGCGCCAACACAACCCCGGCCAATTTATTTCCATCAGTTGGAGTGTGGTTTTTTTTTTTTCATTCCCCCTCTGGAAATGTGGAATTTCACCACAATGAATCTACGACTTGAAGAACTTGACACACAATTTCCTTCTTTTCTTTCAGGTTGTTGTGAGTTTTATATTTTTAGGTTGGGGGTCTATTGGATCAGATGACATTCATAGCATTAAATGTCGGACGAATTAACACATTAACAGGTGCTCTTTAAATGTGGCCGGGGAAAAAATATGATGACTAAAAACCCTTTTTAATTAAACGATTAATCATGATTAATCAATTTTAAGATGTGATTTAATCTGATTAAAAAATTTAATCGTTTGACAGCTCTAGCATTCTTTTGTTTTTTAATGTTTTTAGCAGCTAGCCAACATTCAACGGCCTTGCTAATACGTTTTCAGTTGTAACGACTATAAACATTTTAGAACAACTGACTGGCATTTGTCAACGACATGGCCCAGTTAAAACTGTTGACTCCACATTGACACTTCCACACTTCTGTAAAATACAAACATGCATGCTAATGTTATCTTAAGATTACGCTGCGCTTTAGCTAGCTACCGTATGTGTGGGGAAGTGTTACACTCCACAGTCCCCACTCTGCTATAGCTGGACATTATCTTATCCTTTTTTTTTATTTATTTAATTTTATTTCAAGCTTTTAAAGTAGTAGTTTATGTCACAGGCCCTTGAATTAAAATATATGACACCATGAGCAAAAGGAAAAACTCGGCAGAATGACTGAAAAAAAAAATATATATAGCAAATTTAAGGGAAAAGTGTACAAAAAACGAGCATCCAAGGTCATCCTTCCCCCATGGTGGCAAAACATTTCAACACGCAATGCCACGGCGTGGCACATTCATTGCTCAAACCAATTTGACCCGAGGAATCAATATGGCTGAAATATTGGCTTTTTATGAGTTGCTACATATAGCCACGGGCCGAGTGACTGGAGTCATGTGGTCACTCAGATTTGATTTCAACAGCCCGAGACCAAGTGAAAGTCACTTACAAGTCACGACAACGGCTAAAACCGACACCTGAGATTATTATTATTGTTGGTATTATGATTATTCACCATCCATCTATCCATTTTCTATTGCGTTTATGCTGTTCGGGGTTGCTGGGAGCTGGAGACTATCCCAACTGACTTCGGGCGGAAGGCGGATCACTGAGTGGGAGCTGATCGTTATTATGATTATTATGATTTCTATTATAATACTGCACCGGTCACCGGATTTCTACTATTTTTTTTTAATCATGTGCAAGTTATTTGTTATTTTTATAGTATTTTTACCCTCTTTTTTTCTCAAGAACATCAAAAACATTTTATTAAATACCGTATTTTTTCGCACAATAAGGCGCACCGCATTATAAGGCGCACATTCAATAAATGACATATTTTAAAACTTTTTCCATATATAAGGTGCTACAGTAGAGGCTGGGGTTACGTTATGTATCCATTAGATGGTGCTGCGCTAAAGGGGATGTCAACTAAACAGTCAGATAGGTCAGTCAAACTTTATTAATAGATTACAAACCAGCTTTCTGACTACTCCATTCACTCCCAAAATGAATAGACAGCTGTTTTATTATTTTCTCTGAGGTAAAGTATTAGTATTAGCTAGCGATCCAAGATGGCGGGATCTTCTGCGCATGTGCGTCACCGATTGTGCAGGGTCACCGATAGCGTCTTGACAGCGAGACCTGTTGCGGCTCAATATTGATCCATATATAAGGCGCACTGGATTATAAGTGTCACGCCGCCACCAGAGTGGCGGGTCATGCTTTTATTTCACAGTCAGGTTCCTGTTTTATTTTGAAGTCATTAACCACCCTCTCACCTCAGGTCACTTGCCCTTCCTCCTGCACAGTAATCACCGGTCCACGCCCATGATTGTTTCCACCTGCTCCCAATCAACCCGGACATAAAAGCCACCTGCATTCTCCCCTCCGTTGCCGAAGTGTCACATCTCAGTGCATGGAAGCGTCCTCACAGTCCTTGTTCCACAGTCCTTGTTCGATGTCTTGCCTTGCTTTGTCTTGCGCCCTTAGTTTGCCCCTTGTTTTCCTCCCTAGCGGAGCGCCTTTAGTTGTCCCTGTTTTTGAGTGCCCTTGTTTATTCTCCAGTTTGGAGCTCTTTTTGTTCTGCCTTTTTTCCCTCCTTGAGAGGTGTTTTTTGGTTCATTGGATTAAAGCTGCAGCCTTGTTGGCCAACTTACACTCTGCGTCTGAGTCCTACCTCCTCGCATCGTGTCAGTACACTTCGGCCAGCATGGACCCAGCGGAGAAGTTGGAGGCTGCACTTCGACGACAGGCCGCCCGCCTGTCGCAGACAGAGGAGCTCCAGCAGGCGATGGTCACCCGGATGGGAGAGCTCGCCGGACAGGTGCAGGAGCTAATGAGCCACCTGCGACACTCCACGCCGGCCATCACGAAACCAGAGACCGCAGAACCACCGATCCCAACTCCAGCCTTGACCGGGGCGGGGTTGAGACTGGCTCCCCCGGAGCGATACTCGGGAGACCAAGGACAATGTCAGGCATTCCTGACCGAATGCGACTTACATTTTGAACTTTCGCCACAGGCTTTTCCCACCGACCGTTCCCGTGTGGCCTTCATGATTTCCCATCTGACTGGACGAGCCAGAGACTGGGCCACCACGGAATGGGCACGGCACTCCCCGACTTGCTCAACCGCAGCCGGGTTTAGCAGGGCACTTCGCCTCGTGTTCGATCCAACCAACATGGATCGGGAAAAGACTCGAGAGCTTAGCAACCTCAGACAAGGCCGAGAATCGGTGAATGATTACGCAATCCGATTCCGAACTCTAGCGGCCAAGAGTGGCTGGAATGACACAGCCCTTTTTGACCACTTTTTAAAGGGGCTTTCCACAGCCATGCAAGAACTCTTATTGCCAGTGGACTTACCTGGCGATTTGGACTCATTGATCTCGTTGGCCATCCGCACAGATCATCGACGGCGAGATCTTTTGCAGACCAGCGGACATCAACGGGGACACGGCTCCGGATTCTTCCGGCACCCAGAAGCAAGAGGCCCTCCGCGAGGTGCCCTTCCCCAGTCGCCCACCGCGGGAAGGCCCAGCGAGAGTGACGAGGAGCCGATGCAGCTGGACCGCGCCCGATTGTCTCACCACGAACGCCAGCGACGTCGTCAAGAGGGGCGATGCTACTACTGTGGAGAACAAGGCCATCTGGTGGTAGCTTGTCCCACCAAGAGAGGCTCTCCGGTGGGTACCGCGACTCACAAGCAAGGCAAAAACCGAAAACTCACGCAAGTCAAGATTTCCTGCAATGCCATTTCCACAGACCTACTAGCTCTCATTGACTCCGGAGCGGACGAGAGCCTCATGGATTGGGGTCTGGTGGAAAAATTGCAGGCAGGCACGGAGCCACTTTCCACCCATATGAGGGCCAGGGCGCTCAATGGGAAAGACTTATTCCTCATCACACATGTCACAGAGCCTCTTGAGATCCATATTGGACAGCACCGAGAACTTCTTCGCTTCCATGTCTTCCGTTCCCCATCACACACACTGGTCCTGGGTCATCCCTGGTTGCAGTTGCACAACCCCCGCATCGACTGGCGATCGGGGCGAGTCCTGGACTGGGGAGATGATTGTGAACACCATGGGGTGGAGCGGCCAGCGGCAGAGGCACCTCCCGCTGCCATCCGACAGGTGTCTCTCGTGAATGACCAGGATTACCCGGACCTGAACACCGTTCCCACCTGCTATCATCCTCTCAGGGAGGTGTTCAGCAAGACCAAGGCCATGTCACTTCCCCCACATCGATCCTATGACTGTGCGATCGAGTTGATTCCTGGATCTACCATCCCCAAGGGGAGATTGTACTCTGTTTCGGGTCCCGAACGCAAGGCCCTAAACGAGTACATAGACACTTCCTTGAAAGCCGGACTTATTCGGCCCTCGTCATCGCCAGCTGGAGCCGGTTTTTTCTTTGTGGGCAAGAAGGATGGCTCATTACGCCCTTGCATTGACTACAGTCCCCTGAATGAAATCACAGTCAAGAATCGTTATCCTCTGCCCTTGATGTCCTCAGTATTCGACCAGCTCCAGCAAGCCAAGATATTCACCAAACTGGATCTCCGCAACGCCTATCATCTCGTCCGTATTCGTGCAGGGGATGAGTGGAAAACTGGCTTCAATACTCCCCGAGGCCACTATGAATACTTAGTCATGCCATTTGGACTCACGAATGCGCCAGCTGTTTTCCAGGCCATGATCAATGACGTGCTCAAGGACTTCATCGACCAGTTCGTATATGTTTATTTGGACGACATATTGATTTACTCACCGGACTTGAAAACCCACCAGCACCATGTCACCCAAGTCTTGAAACGCCTGCTTGAACACCGGCTCTACGTGAAGGCTGAGAAGAGCCTTTTCCACGCCGATACCATCTCATTTCTGGGATTCGTCGTATCTCCTGGCAAAGTCGAGATGGAATCAGAGAAGGTCAGCGCGGTCAGGGACTGGCCCACACCTGAGTCCAGAAAGAAGGTGCAACAGTTCCTGGGATTCGCCAACTTTTACAGACGATTCATCCGCAACTTCAGCTCCATCGCAGCTCCACTCCATGCCTTGACCTCGCCACAGCAACGCTTCGTCTGGACTCCGGAGGCCAACGCCGCGTTCAACACACTCAAGAAACGTTTCACAGAGGCTCCGATACTCAGAGTTCCCGACCCTACCCGCCAGTTCGTGGTTGAGGTAGATGCCTCCAATCTGGGCGTCGGGGCCGTCCTATCCCAAAGGAGCCAGGAGGATGGAAAGGTGCACCCCTGCGCATTCTTGTCCAGGAAGCTCTCCAAGGCCGAGCGCAATTACAGCGTTGGAGATCGGGAACTACTGGCGGTCAAGGTCGCCCTAGAAGAGTGGAGGCACTGGCTGGAGGGCGCAGAACACCCCTTCATCATTTGGACAGATCACCGCAACCTGGAGTACCTGCGCCAAGCAAAAAGACTGAACCCCCGACAGGCCAGGTGGTCATTGTTTTTTAACAGATTTTCGTTTTCTCTGACCTACAGACCCGGAAGCAAGAATGTTAAAGCAGATGCCCTTTCACGTATTCATGACCCGGAATCCACAGCAACCGAACCTGAACCCATCCTGCCGAGAGACTGCATAGTAGGAGCCCTGTCCTGGCAGATTGAAGAGGAAGTCAAGGACGCCCTTCAAGACACGATCACCCCGAAAGAATGCCCACCACGACGGCTTTTCGTCCCGGAGGCCCTAAGAGCACAGGTGATCAACTGGGCACACACCTCTCGTCTGTCTTGTCACCCAGGTACTCGCAGGACCCTGTTCGCTGTCGCCCGAAGATTCTGGTGGCCTTCCATGGAAGCCTCGGTACAGGAATATGTAAGGGCCTGCCCAGTCTGTGCCCGAAATAAATCATCTAATCAACCTCGGATGGGCCTCCTTCAGCCACTACCGATCCCCTCAAGACCCTGGGCTGAAATATCAATGGACTTTGTCACTGGACTTCCCACATCACATGGTAAAACCACAATACTTACAGTTGTTGATCGCTTCTCAAAGATGGTCCGCTTTATTCCATTACCCAAGTTACCCTCCGCCAAGAAAACAGCAGAAATAATGATAGACCAAGTATTCAGAACCCATGGATTCCCGCGACACATTGTGTCCGACCGCGGGCCCCAGTTCGTCTCTCGTTTCTGGAAAGAGTTCTGCAGAGCCATAGGGGCCAAGGCGAACTTAACCTCGGGCTACCACCCGGAAGCCAATGGACAAGCCGAGAGGCTAAATCAACAGCTGGAGACCGGACTCCGGTGCTTGGTCTCCCAAAATCCGTCCACCTGGAGCAAAAACTTGGTTTGGGTTGAACTGGCTCATAACTCGTTACCCACCTCTGCCACAGGAATCACGCCGTTCAAATGTGTGCATGGTTACGACCCACCTTACTTCGCAGACCTGGAGGAGGAAGCCTCAGTTCCCTCGGTTCTCGCCATGGTCCGCCGGTGCCGCCGAATCTGGTCAGCGGCTCGACTGGCACTACAACGTCAAGGCGACAGGATGAAAAGAGCTGCTGACCGGAGGAGGAGGGCCGCACCCCAGTATCAACCAGGTCAAAAGGTATGGCTATCGACGAAGAACCTTCATCTAAATGTACCTTGTCCAAAGTTGGCCCCTAGATTCGTGGGGCCATTCCCGATCACCAAGACAGTAGGTCCAGCCGCCGTGCGCCTGCGCCTGCCTCGATCCCTCCGCACCCACCCTACCTTCCATGTGAGCCAGGTCAAGCCTGTTCAGGACAGTTCCCTGGTCCCGCCCGAGCCTGCGCCGCCCCCTCCGGAGATGGTGGAGGGGGGCCCAGTTTATAAGGTCAGAAAATTATTGGACGTCCGAAAGCGGGGCCGGGGGCACCAATACCTGGTTGACTGGGAGGGTTACGGGCCTGAAGAACGGCAATGGGTGCCCGCCCGGTTCATTGTAGACCCCTCCCTCATCGACGATTTTTATGATGAACACCCCGAGGTTCCTGGGCCGTCGAGAGCCGGCCGTTGAGGGGGGGGTACTGTCACGCCGCCACCAGAGTGGCGGGTCATGCTTTTATTTCACAGTCAGGTTCCTGTTTTATTTTGAAGTCATTAACCACCCTCTCACCTCAGGTCACTTGCCCTTCCTCCTGCACAGTAATCACCGGTCCACGCCCATGATTGTTTCCACCTGCTCCCAATCAACCCGGACATAAAAGCCACCTGCATTCTCCCCTCCGTTGCCGAAGTGTCACATCTCAGTGCATGGAAGCGTCCTCACAGTCCTTGTTCCACAGTCCTTGTTCGATGTCTTGCCTTGCTTTGTCTTGCGCCCTTAGTTTGCCCCTTGTTTTCCTCCCTAGCGGAGCGCCTTTAGTTGTCCCTGTTTTTGAGTGCCCTTGTTTATTCTCCAGTTTGGAGCTCTTTTTGTTCTGCCTTTTTTCCCTCCTTGAGAGGTGTTTTTTGGTTCATTGGATTAAAGCTGCAGCCTTGTTGGCCAACTTACACTCTGCGTCTGAGTCCTACCTCCTCGCATCGTGTCAATAAGGCGCATGGTCAGCTTTTGAAAAAAATTAAGGCTCTTAGGTGCGCCTTATAGTGCGGAAAATATGGTAATAATTATACATTTCAACCCATTAGCTACAATATGCGACTTCCCCCAGCAGAGCGAACTCTGCTGAACAGTAGCATTCGTATTTGGCAAATGGTACTTCATGAATATCGCGCTTTACCACCTTCCAAGGCCCTCAAAGTGCTTAACATGACTGTGACATGAGCAACTGGGGGTTCAGTATCTTGATCAAGGATACGTCACCATGGTCATAGTGGCATGGGATCGAACCCTCACACTCTGGTTTGGGAGATGACCACTCTACCACTGAGCCACGCCTCCCCAAAAATCGTGCCGACGCTACCTGGTTGCTCCACCAACAAACGTGGACCAATAAAGCATGCCAGGTGGATTTGCCAAAACAATGCCAGCCGCATTTCTCCTCAATTCACACCAATGCATCACTCAAAAGATTTCCATTATTAACACAGCGCTGCTTTAATGCCTGATGGAACGAGCAACTTCGTGAGCCGACTGACCGACGGGCCCCCTGGCAGTATTACACTCATTAACGCCCTCAATTTGCCTTAATGGCTTTCTCTATCCCGACTTCCATCCGTCCATCAGGCCAGACTGTATATTTTTCCGCGTGTAATTAATCCATTCATCTCGGAAAAGAGGCGATCAATGCGGTCTGGAATGAGAGCCGGCCACGCGACCCCGGGCGAGCTAAAGAATGTGACGACGCAACTGTGTTGAGCTCGTTGCAACTGACGGAATAAATGTAGCGAACGAGCCTTCAGCCCCTAATGCGTGTTACAAAAGTCAATATACACGCTGGGGCCTGTTTTTATAATAATGCTTTTTCAACTAAGGCTGCCTTTTATGTTTTCAAGCTAAATGTCATGTGTGGTGTATATATAAAAATCCATTTCAAACGTGAAACAAAACTAATGTACCAGTTTCTACTGGAACCATAATATTGAACATGATGTTTTTTGTTTAAAAAAAAAAAAAAAAAGATGTTGGATTTGCTGTGTGTGCTGCGTGGTAATCATGTACTCGGGCCCCTCCCATTGACCCCAACGCTGAACCCCAACACCCCCACCACCACCCTCCTAGACTTGGCCCGAGGATCAATAAGTAATTTTTTGGAGCTGATTAGTTTGCAGCAGGAAGGTGGTCACTGTCTACTCTGTCCTGAGGATATAATCAAACACTACAAAAATAGCGGTAATATTGCTGCTGTTCTTGGCCCTATGGTACGACGACGTGCAACGTGCTTTTAAAGGAAGTGATTAGGGGCAATGGTGTGGAAATTAAAAAAAAGAGCAGCTAGCAGGGAAACAATGGCCGTGTTGGCTGTCCAGTGTGCGCCGTTTGCAAAGATTGACTGTATTAGAGTGTTATGAAAGTAATAATTATAGGCAGATGTATCACAGCCTGGTGGTTTAGTTATTAAATGTACATAATAGAAACATATGCAGCAAATGTAATTGAATTTAGCAGACTGGCGCGATTCCCAAGAGTATTATATATATTAAAAAAAAAAGACATGCAATCATGCGTGTTAAACAGGCCCACACTTTCCTTTTTCATGGCTAAACCTCAAAATGACCATCAAACTTTGACATCATGCTTTTCCCCACGATAAGCAAGGCAAGCTTAGCAACTTTATTTATAGCACAACTGAAGACGTTTGCTAAAGACAACATTTAAGCACATTTACAACCAAACAACTTCAAGGAAAGAAGTAGAAAGTAGTTTTCTGAAATGATTAAAAGATGTATTGATTGATTGAATTGTTATTTTTTATTTTATTTTTCTTCTTCTTATTATTATTATTATTATTAATTCAATCTCTGGTGTAATAACCTTATTTATTGATTGATTGAATTGTTTTTTATTTTATTATCTGTTCTCATTGCTGCTAGACATGTAAATTTCCCAGAGGGAGCCATCCCAAAGGGATCAATAAAGTCAAGTCTAAGTCTAAGTGTGAAACTGATTTCAAATATGCTTAAAAGACCTTAAAGAAATTTGATGTTTTTAACCAGACTTTAAAAGCATTTATACTTGGGGCTGACTCCACTTCCATTGGCAACTTATTCAATATGTGTGCAGCATAACAGCTAACCGCTGCTTCACCATGTTTGCTTTGAAACCTGGACCGGTTTCTGCAGTCCTCAAAGTCTTACTGGGTTTATAGACTAATCGGATAATTTTAAAATCAATTTTAATGTACATTACACACAGTGTAAATGGCACTGGAATTCAACATTGCCCATCTGTTTGGATACCGTTTTCTGATTGAGGCTCATTTGGCAGCATTTCCTTGATACACTATGTCAAAGTACGAGCCCTGGATTGGCCCAAAATGGCAGATTCCCTGTTTTCATAAGTCCTTCAGACTTTTTTTTTTTTCTTGCATCCGGTTACAATGGACAAATCCGCCAAATGGTACGGCAATCTATAAAACTGGTGTTGAGGGAATTTGCTTCCCAAGTTTCCAGGCTACAAGTGCTACTGA
This sequence comes from Festucalex cinctus, assembly GCF_051991245.1. NCBI lineage: Eukaryota > Metazoa > Chordata > Actinopteri > Syngnathiformes > Syngnathidae > Festucalex > Festucalex cinctus. The sequence goes on along the minus strand of NC_135423.1, from coordinate 8,648,313 downwards.
GTGACTTTTGAAGTGCATGTTCGGTACCTGTACAATACATGTACTGTACTTTCACCAGTACAAATACAAACAAACTTGTGTTTTCATGCATGTTGAGGCCGACCCAAAATACAGACATACAGTCGGGTGAACAAAACACAATAAAGTGTTCGATACCACTATTTTTTGAGAGAGATATTTATTTATGTCTTTGTGACGCACTTGATGAGTCGCTGATGTGTCATACCGGCAAATTGTTGCACCATCTACTTGGCAAGGGGGACTTATTCAATGCTAGATATTTTTTTTCTTTTTGGGGGGTCCAAAAAAAAAACAATTTTTTTTTCGTGTCTTTGGAACTTTTTGCAACCATCAACGAACTCTGATGAGAAAAAAAACAAACAACAACAACAAAAAAACAGCACGCTCGCAGGCCTTCGCCGCTCAGTGAAATCGCATCACATCCTCAACATCACGCATCCTCATCACAAGTACTAATAACTTGAAATCAAGCCAGTATCGGCCTGATACGATACCTGCTAACAGTACTCGTCCATCCCTAATCAGAATTAAAGAGCTACCAATTTTGGCCCACCTTGAGATCAAGTACCGTTACAAACGTGCAATTGGAACGGTCCAAATAAAACTGTATCCTGTGTTAAATAATGGCATAAATTTATAACTCATACTTCCTGGGGATTCCAAAAAATGCAATATCACTGCGCTCATCATTAAGATTTATGTCTACATTGGCCCGAGCGTCCATACGTTCATTTCCGTAGGGGAAACGGACTAAAAGTAGGACATCGGGTTGTTATGCGGATATTTGCATGCGCACCTCCATGCTGATGCTGCGACCTAATTCAAACAATGCAACTCCCAAGTGAGGTCTTGAGACGCGCGGAGGCAAAAGTGGGTCAAATAAATTTACAATTGGAGTTCTGCTGTCCTCTCCAGGATCTTCAATCAAGATGAGACCTCTAAACTCCAGGGTGAGGTCATAAATCATTGGTCTTGCAGCGTGACATGACATGTTTAATACACACCAAAGAAGAAATGCATGATCAACGCTCTCATGTGTTAGGGGTGCAGCGGTACCGTGTTAAAACCAACCTCCCTGGGGTCCCATAATCTGGCCCATAAATTGGGTGAGTGCCCAACAGTGGGTTGGGGTCTGGTTGTTACATAGCATACTTTAATTTAAATCCAAGTGCACCGCTAATGATTTATGATCTTGGTGTTAAAATGTACACCTCGGATGTGTGAAATGAAGGCGATGGCGGCTTGTTGGAGATATCTGACCATGCATGAATCCAATTGGTCACTTTTGAAAAAGTTAAGTCAGATATGAAAGATATTAATAAAAAATAAAAAAATAAAAAAAAAGATCAAGGTTTTATTCCTAAAATTCATTCTTAACCTTATTGTCAGCCATATGTCAGCCAGTTTCCTCGTTAAAATTGCACTGAAAAATAAAAATAAAAACTACGCTCAAATTATGATTTATGAATTGCACATAAATTAATTATAAATAGAACATAAATAAAACTTTAAAAACAAACTGCTCTTAGGGATTAAATGCAAACATATTCCACAAAAACCTTAAAGACAAGTGAGCTGTACTCAAAGATGTAATGATAACGGCAATATTGTGATATTGCGATATTAAAACTGCCACAATCTCGTTGTCGTCATGTCACAATGTTAAAAGCATCAGGTATGTTAAAAAAGTCATGTTGATTTCCATTTGTGAAGTTCTAGCACCCTCTGGTGGCTTTTTTTAGTGCAGTTAAACTTTTATAAGGCATGTTTTGGCCCTTCTGTGTTTAAAATCCACACCACGACGAAGGGGAATGTAATATTCTTGTGAATTGAGTCAATACGTGGAGAAACTGCATGTGTGCGTGTATTAGCAAGTAAGTGCCTCAACATTCAGTGTTATTAGAGATTATAGGTTGTTTGTGTGCATTGTTGTTATGCACAAAAGCACAATATTGAGCTTTTTTTCAGTATGAGCTTATTAGATATATTTTTTTTAATATTGTGACCTTTTGTGGTCCTATTGACCTATTGTGACCACCCCACAAAATCATGATAATGATCGTATCATGAGCTTCATATCGTGATATTCGTGATGTTAGGATATTGTTACATCCCTAGTACTCAGCCATATATTACCAGTAGCTGCTAGGGTTCGGCCATTGGTCAGTGGCCGACATTTCTAAGGGATACTCGGGTGGACAAATTTCAATGGACACATTTCACAAGTTACACTGCTGTTAGCGTTGAGCTGATGGGCAATGGCATATGCTAGAAGGGGCTACTAGTGCTGAACCAATGGCCAAATGACATACACAAAGGAATAGTCTGATTGAGCCAATGATCGATGGAAAACACCACTAGGGGCTGCATAGGTTGGACTTGTGGTCAATAGCATATGCTACGAGCAGCTAATAGGGTTGCATGACAAAGGGCTACGAGCTTTAAACTAATGGTGCTACTGGGGGCTAGTAGGGTTGACCCAGTGATCAATGACAAACTACTCGGGGCTACAAGAGTGGGATCACGCCACTAGAGTGGTGCCAAGGCACAGCTGAATACGCCACGAGGGTTGCTCCGAAGGTTCATTTATCGTCAAAAATAGAAACTTGTTAGAACACAACATCTTAAAAAGATCCTCTGCCAGTGTCGTTTGACTCATTCACACAAAACAGAAAAATTAATTGGCTCTGTGGCTATTGAGCATATGCAGAGGCAATGTTGACAGTGAATGCCTTTACTTTAGTATTACTTTGGTGCTGCTCCACTTGAACGTACAACACACAGCGTCTCGTCCAGTGTTTAATCTATTCGGTGTCAAAGGATCAGCTCCCAAGGGAGCCGCAATATACGTCGTTTTACGTGATGAAATCACACACGTGGCACCAGCGCCATCGTCATCATTGCTTCCTCACATACAAATGACCAGGTGACACACTTGCATGGAATGGGGTGACTTTTTCGGATCTGCTGATCGCAGATGACTGCAATCTAGTGTTTCTGTCAGAAGGGTGCAAGCACTTTTTCATGCATGGAGGGTGGGCGAGGCTGAGGCGAGAGGCTCCGAGGAGCGGCCCCCCGTCACAGCTTTGGTTTTACAAGCAGCGCCCAAATGAAAGCAATTACACCGTAATGTGCACCATAAACCTGAAAAAGAAGGGCCTCGGGGAGGGTCGCGGAGGGCGGGGCAGACGGACCAAATACATTTACATGCACATAGCTTTAAAGGGAGTTCATGGCCATATTAAGGAGAAAAGCAAATTAGGAATACACAGACACACAAAGTCGCATCATCTAATCGCCATCACCCCCTACCCACTGTTGCCTGATGGAAACCACGGGGAGCCTACAGGATTTCAGACAATCCCGATTGCCATTTCAGGGGGTTAATTGCTTGGTGTGACGCCAAATTGATGCAACGTAAGCTGAAATTGCACCGGGACCGCTTCGACTCAAGCCAAAGAAAAGCGTCGGCATGCCAGAACCTCCCAATCTCCTCAAGTGTGATCACAACAAAGCCGCCCGTTGCCAGGGATCCGACGGATCGGAAAGGTCAGCGCACTGAAGTGGTGTTGTGATGTCCGGCCACGCAGGAGATAAGTCCATTAGTGATAAGGGGAGCAGGGACGGCACGGAAGAAACACAGCAGTTTGGTGCCGAGGCACAGCCGTAATTCCAACAAGCGCTGAGTGATGATCAAATCGAGGCTGTTTCCTTTTCCGTGACCCCACCTAGTCCACCGGCTAAAGGTGGTCATAAACAACACAGACCTAATAATGGTGACAGGAGCAGCTAAAGACAGTTGGGTGACCCAAATCTCAGCGACTGTAAAACCTACAATAGCAACAATAAAACATAGAAATGCTCGGGTGCAATTGCTTAAAACACACAACAGCAGCAGCACCATTGATCGATCCGAATGTAAACAACTGTACTTATATTGATATTTTCATAATGTGAACAATTGGTGGCAGGACACACCATTGAAATTTGTTTGGGTTTAGCGGTGAAACAATATTTATTTATTTTTTTGCTTCAGGTATCCATTTATTTGGTGTACATGATTAGGAACACAATCAAGCTAGTTGTAGCAATGTTATGCATGCCGGTAAAATACCGCCAAAGTGGTGAGAAGACCAACTTCAAAATAAAATCTTCCCAAATACAGTAATGCACGGACATCAGTGCTTGGATACACTTTTATTTTGAAGTTGTTATTGGTAGCGTGAAGTGGCGTGGTGGCTTACTTGATGCATCTTAGTGACTGAAATTTGGACAGTTGGAGCCCAACCCTTTAAATACTATTATCATAGCAGTCTGCCTGGTTATATTGTTTTTTTGTTTTTTTGTTTGTTTGTTTGTTTCGCAATGCTCCGCTCCTCTGCTTTCAGAATACGTCGCGAGCGCAAATGGATCCGGAGTTACAGTAATTTGAAAAACATACATCATCTCCTGTCTCCTGCGTCACTCTCCTCTATGACCCACCAATTCCGCCTCCTCCACACACGAAAATCTGCTAGCTACCGTAGCGTACATGGTATCGATGCAAAATTCTGCTTCTCCGCTCTCAGAAGCCGTTGGAAATACCTTTCTCGTACAAACTGTTCCGGTGTTACGGTGATTTGAAGACACTCCCCTCTATGATGCATGACTTCCTCCACACGTGACAATCTGTCAGCTACCATAATGCACCTGGTATCGACGTAATGCTCCGCTTCTCTGCTTTCAGAAGCCGTTCAAATTATGTTGCTAGCACTAACGGTTCAGGAGTTACGGTGATTTTAAAAACATCCGTATTTTCCTGTCGGGGGCGACGGGTTTAAAGTTTAAAGCGCCATCACAAATGATTGCCATCAACATCAGCACAACACACACAAAAAAACAACCAATTAACTATGCTGGCCTTGTAGAATACGGCACCTGCTCTGAGCATTAGCGGCTAGCAGCTAGCTGCTAAGCGAGTGCCCAGAAAGAGCCTTGGACATCATTTCAAAGGCAGTTTAATGGGCACAAATTATACACAGGTTAATAAAAGAGCATGTAATTGTTCTGCCTTTCAAAATATGTCACTGGCATGATGCTAGCTAGATGAACAAAAATGCATTATTTGTATTTCAAAATTCAACATTTTATTCACATTGGATAAAATCCCGAGGCACACCTGATGATCTCTTGCAGAGCACTGGTTCGAATCACATCAAATATTGAATCTCTACTATGAAGAAGACCTCAATCCATGTGTATTCGTTACTACAAAAACCTGAAGAGGTATTTGGCCCAACCACACAATAAGAAGCATAACAGATAGGGGCTGCATCTCATCCTCGCCCCATTCCGGACCGCCTTATCTGCAGGAAAACACATTTCTTGCCCTGCTGACAACGGGCTTGCAGGGGCTTAAGCCCGAGTTCACTGCACCTCGTCTACTGTGAGCAAATACTTCCCATCTTCGCCCATCCCCACCCACTAACTCAGCCTAAGAGCGAGACTCAACACGGGGCCAGGACACTAGCTCCACACAAAGCGCTATTTACACAGCCCGTCGAGTTATTAAACTTTAATCCCACTAAGAAGAGCATATTCTGACAATGAATTATAAATGACGCAGGTTAAGAGTCTCATATATGACCTCCATTCCAGTAAACCTGTCATGGTGGGGTTTTAATAAACCATAATATCAACTGAAAGAGGGCACCAACATTTTATATATGAAGGCAACGTGTAATCCTGCTGTGAATTGCAGGGTGCAAGGGTGTGTGGGTCTTAAACCTGCCGCACTAATTAAGAAATCATCACATGGTCTGAAACCAACAATTTTATTTGTTTGGTCTTAAGGGAGTTGAATTGGATTGCCAGTTTACCATCTGTCCAAAATTGGAAAATTCATTAGAGACCCATTGTCCTTCAGTGAAATTATGTTTTATTGTGTAAGCCCTTGAGTTGAGAATTACAGGGGGGTGTTCTCCTGACAATATTATAACCAACAGCTATTTGGAACAAAGTGGAAACTGGAACCTTTATCTGCCGGCTTTCCTATCCAGGGAATCGTAAGTTTGCTAACATCGGACGTTTTGAGGACATTATTGCGTAGTGGTCAATAGGTGATCATGTTGCACAGGAACTGTCTTTTACTGGATTGATTTGTATTTATGGAGGAAAAGTATTTTTCATGTAAACATTTACAAACATTTGGATTTTACTGCTGGATTAGCATAGGTTAGTAGTGCTGAACTATGGCACATTCTGATTTATGTGAAAATTAATTATATATTGTCACCACAGGAGTGGAACTCTCATAAACATCCATCCGTCAATCCAACCATCCATCCAACCATCCATCCATCTTCTTAATAACCGCTTACTCCTCATATGGGTCACGGGGGTGCTGGAGCCTATCACAGCTGGCTTTGGTAGGCGGGGTACACCCTGAACTGGTTGCCAGCCAATCGCAGGGCACACGGAGACGAACAACTATTCACACTTACAAGCACTCATGTAATGTCAAGATTTTTTAAACATGACATGTTTCTTTGACAATTTTTCTTAAAACTTAAAAATATGACTTCAATCGCTGAAGATTTTTTTTGCTTTGTTATTGAGGAAATATGATTTTCTCTAGGTGTCCAACTATTAGAGCTCTTGTGCAAGAGATGCTCAACACACAAAGTTTCTTATTGTTATAATATTATGGCCTTTTTTTTCTGGAAAACAGCCATTTTTTTGGGTCAAAAGAAGGAATTTTTTATTGACTCTTTTCTCCAAAATATCCCCCTGTACACCGATGCATAGGTTAGTGATATATCAGGGTTCCACCCTTATAAATACGTAAATCCCTATATAAGATTCTTGAAAAAACAAATCTCTATGCATCAAAACCAGTTGTAATTGTGGCTCCATTTTGCCCTTTCAGGGACTCTGGAACATCTACAACATCCTCCAAAAGCCACTGAGCATATGCACACACTGAGGTCACACAGCTGACGTCAGACTTCCTGGTTCGCATGGCAACCCGCCCCCATGTAGTCCAAACTTAGGGGGCCTCTCATTACAGCTAAATTGCAGGGCATGGGACGTCGACTCCGTGATTCTAAGACTAATGGGATCCAGGGTCATCATTATCAAGTGCACGGGACCGACATCGTGGTGGAAGCAGTTTTGCTCCTTAAACAGCTGCTTCCTTTTCCCCAAAAAAGTTGCATTCCACTCCCATCCGCCCTGTCGAACTTTCCCTTCCTGAGGCTGCTAATGGCCACCAATTGAGGAGATTTGTATTTATGAAAAATACAAAACATAAACACATACTGTACATAAATACATTGCAGCTGCTGGAAAACGTGGAGACAGCAAACGTACTCACATTCAGTAATTAAGTAGAACTACAGATACTTGTGTAAAAGATTTGCTTCCTGTATTTAAGATACGTAAGTAACTGAATGTACTGAAGGACAAAAACAAAAAGTAAATATGAATTTTTACTATTAATTACACACAAAGTCATTTTGATAAAAATTGGGGTGGGGGGGTTATAGTGCTGTGACTGACAAGATAGCGAAATAAACCAACGCTAACTACCTAAAACTAGCTAGCATTGGCTCAAGCTTTTGTTATTTAAACATGTAGCTTTGCTGTTGTGAATTGACAAAGACAAATTTCGAAAATTGCCATTGATGGAAAAGACCACTCCACCTGCATGTTTTTTTTTGTTTTTTTTTGGGGGGGGGGGCTAATATGTGACCTGTATATGATTGTTTGTTTGTTTGTTTTTTAATGACAGTTTGAACAGCTCAATTCCAATTTTTTTTAAAATCAACCTGGATGAAGTATATCAGATTTTTTATTTTTTTTTCCAGTGTTCAATAACTGTTTTTGTTGGTACAAGAAGAAAACAGCATGGTGCCGTGTGTGTATCTTCTGGGTTGAGAAAAACAAACAAACAAAAAAAAAACATGAGCGTGTCGCAAATGGCGCATCTGTACAGCCGAAGCTGTCAACCACAGACACGCCTGTCAGCATGGCGGAGATGCGCTGTGCCGAAGCAAATGCCGTAATTACCTCGTCAGGTGGATAGGATTGTGTTTGTGGCTAAATGGCAGGCGGTTATGATAAGTGGCCAAGGCTACTGTGCCAGCTGAAGGTGCGAGTCATGCTGAAAAGTAGATTACCGCCGCAGCTGACGTTATTTTTGCTACATGCCATTTGGAGACACAACATATCACGTGCACGATAAAACGTGAGAAGAAACTCAGTGTCGGTAAATTGCATTATCATCTGTGACATAAAAAAAAAAAAAAGACTGAATTCTATCATGGCGGTGGTCGGGTTTCACTTGGGTTATAATTGCTCCATTTCCATTTAAATGAGGTTCACAACACACTGTTGGGGGGGGCCAAGAGATGTTTGTGCTTTTCTAACGAAGGCAGCGGACATGTGAAACCTTCCGCTGAGAGGTTAAAAAGATAACCTTGGAAATTGCAATAAATTGAAAGGGCAGCTTAATGGATTCAAAGGCCGCATTTAAAACTACGTAGTACAACTGACACCACTCACTTACATATACGAGCCTATATAGTTTCTTTTTTGTAAAGGAACAAAACTACAAGGGTAAAAAAAATACTTAATGACAATAAATAACATGATGTAAACATATTTAACTGGTAAACTCGTTTGAACGTATTTGCAAGTACGTTCGAAGTTACTTGCAAATGTTTCCAACGTACTTGTAGGCAAATGCTAAAAACATATCAGTTGTTTCCATAATGCAAGTCAAACAATAAATGTATTTATTTTTTTAGCATGTGATCAACATTACACCAATATGTTGAAAAATTAGGTAAGAAAACATTATTAGGTATTTTATGGTGTTATTATGAAAACTAGTGTTGTTCCGATACCGATACTGGTATCGGCAGAGGCGCCGATACTGCATTAAAACAGTGGTATCGGTATCGGTGACTACTCACAAGTAGCATGCCGATACCATTAATTCCAACGCTAATATAGGATTTTGGATGCATCATCCAAAATCCTCCAGAGTCTTGCTCGTGCACGACATTCACTGATATGTGACATGCTCACTGCATCCCTGTCTAAGATATCCTATTGGCCCTTGAATGCTCTGAACCAATGGCAGGACAGCTTTTTCATGTTGAGGGAAAAAAAAATAATCTTAAGGTATCGGCATGGTATCGGTATCGGCCGATACTGCAAAGCTGGGTATCGGAATCGGTATCGGGGGCCAAAAAACACATAATGCCCAAGTTATTACACCGTGGCATTATGGGAAAAAAATGCTATGTTTTTAACATTTGGCCTACGAGGACGTTGGAAACACATTCACAAGTGTGTTTGAACGAGTTTGCCTTTCAAAAAGTTTTACTCCACAATGACGGCTCCACCCTTCCCTACATCTTAAATCTTTTCTTTCTCGCAAAGTGTGGCATCAACTAGTCTGTCAGGTTTTTTTTTTTTTTTTTTAAGGAAACACACTATGTATCAAGTGTAACAAAAACCTCTAAATGGACATCAGGACCCTCGTGAAGCAAGAATCCCCTCTTGTATTGCTACATGATTCTTACATTCTCTCTGTTGGCTCCAAAGGAAACGGCGAGTAAAGAGCACGCAGGAAGTGAAGTGAGGCCCCGGCTGCAGGGGCTGCTACAATTGGCTGTGATCGAACTCTTCCCGAGGGGCCAAAACCGAACGTGATCCCCGGGTCAGCCGGGCCGTGCTCTGTGGTCTCTCTTCTCTGCTGCGCTCCTTTCATCCAGCACTCCCGACTACTCATTATGGAGGCTCAGCCGTCCCCTGAGGAAGCCTTTATGTACTCCCCGAGTGCAGACGTGTCACCGGCAAACGGGGGAAGGTGGCTGGCAAAAGTGGCTTATTTCTAAGTGACACAGCCTGGCACAAACACGGGGCCCGACGAGTGAAAAGCACAAAGGTAGTGTTGAAAAGACAAGAAACTGCAGCAGAGAAGTGTTGACAAAATAGACTTCACAACACTAACATATGTGTTATGATAACCTAGGAAGTTTTTGTGCGTTTGCATTGCTGGTTGTTCCAAAAACTAGTTTACTGCTCTACCATTTTTATTATGTTTTAACCAAGTTAGAACATTGGAGCCGTTTATTCACTGCCAGTCATTATAGAAAATTTTTACATTTCCAATACTCACGTGATATTACATTCAATAATTATATATAAACCGAATCTACCAAATAACAGAATAGACTCCCTACTTTTTGTCCCATGCCGTTCTTTTATAATTGACAGCAGAAAAATGTAGGTTTGCCAAAATACAGCCATTTCTCCCATGGACTCTGAAACTGTGTTTATTTCCTATAAAATGTCAGTAAAGTTGTATCCAAGTTTGATATTTACAGTGGAGCATGCTCAGATTCGCCCCCATTTAGCACCGCTCTAAAAAATACAATTGACAAGTATACTTGTCAAAGGCAGTGAATGAGTTTAAGAGGAATTTGCCATATTGTGAGCTGTGTTTGGGTGGTTTGACCACACCACTTGTCGAGGAAATTAGCTTTTTGTGAGGAAAAAAAAAAAAAAAAAAAAAACTATCAAGAAGAGATATTTGGATGTTAATAGATTTTACTTTTGAAATACCTTTTAGAAACCTTGAAATATTTCTACAAGGAGGTAATCATTTTAACAAAAGATTATTCTTCACTATTCAAAAATTGCATATTTGATATAAAGTAGGCTTATTTTACTTCAGAAACTTGCAATTATTCAGGTTCCACAATCCACAAGTGAGTCAATATGTGAGAAATGAGTAACAGACAATTTCAGAAGGTCACTGAAGTACTCGTCAGTGGACAAAATTAGCAACTAATGTTACTTTTATTGAAATATTATATAGGAGTGAATGTGTGATAACCGAATGGACAACTTGACGGGTAAAGCTGTCAAAATTAATTGATTAATTGACAAGTAATCAATTATCAAAGTAATCAAAAAATATTTTGATAATCGAGTAATCATTTGGAGCCATTTTTTTTTATTTAAAATTATCCAAATCCTCTTATTTCAGCATATCAGCAGTAATTGTTCACTGATTTCCATAAATCCTTCATGAAAGAAGAGATTGATTAGCTTCTGTGTTTGATCAAAATAAGACATTTGCAAACATCTGGTTTTACTTTGGAAAACAATGATCGAACTGGTAACATAGTACAACCCCCCCCCCCCCCTTTTTTTTTCTTTTTTTAAATCACTATACAAATATTGTACAAAGTATGAAATAAACACCAATCACTGGCTGGTTAATAAACAGTAATCACGGGAAAAAAATGCTTTTGTAATACATTTTAATGCAAAATTAAAATGAATATATTCGATCATGACTGCACTACTGACGGGCCTTGAATTTGTCATGTGATCTGCACAGAATTGTATTCACTTCCACTAGCTAGCCAGAGTGTACAAATATGTCCACCTCGCAGATTTATCGCCATTTCCCAGTCCACAGTGTGACTAATTACTTCATTTGACAAAAAGTCACGCAGGAATGTCCAAGGCAGCAAATGCTAACGCAATAACGGAACCTTCTGGATTCATGAGGCCGCCTTCGCCGTTACAAATCTAATGAGCATTAAACTCCAAAACGAGCCCAGTTTGCCACTTTCAGCAGAGCTGCCTGACAGGAAGATTGCAAATCTGAACGAAGATTGTGATGCCGACACAGACCAACATTGAATAAGAGAGAATTATTACAAATTATTTCATTAATCATGTCAAGGTGAGCAAGGATTCCCTTTATTTCAGGACGGGTGCCGTCAAGCCCGCCCGGTGGCCTCCGTCCAGACAAGCAAGTGAGCGCACGCCACCGACCCCCCGACGCATTCCTTAGCCACATTACCCGGCACGCATCGACCCAAATTTCATTACCGACTCATTACAGGATAGATGTCGGGCGTGGGAGCGTGGCGCTGAATCATAAACCTTCATTTGGCGCCAAACGTAGCCGCAGATGAAGCCGGGCTACGCCGTCCAACATGGGAAGACATGAACGAAGCGTTCGGCGGTGATGATGATTTTAGTTAACGCCGATCAAAAAGACCAACCATGCATGCAAGGTTGCTGTTATCAATTGACTTCATGACTTCCTGTCATTTGTCACTGCAATGCAATTAAATGAAAGAACGTTTATGTGCTTACCTAGTTTCATGAGGGGCCATCCGGAATGGGAGCATGAAAAAAAAGAGAGAGAAATTGTTAGTTGTCAGGCTTTTTTTGACATTGTAAAAAATAGGGGTGTCAAAATTAATGCATTAATTTTTAGTTAATTTAAAGTTCCTTTAAACGGCACTATTTTTTTTAACATGCAATTAATGACCGCCCCTTACTTGGAAAGCCTATACTGGGGGAATTCATAAAAGTAATTAGTTATACAGTAGTTACAAATGACTTACTAACGGTAATTGAATTACTTTAACTCTTTGACCGCCAAAAACATTTAATGACGTAGTCTAAAATCCTAATGAATGCTGCCAAAAACGTTAATTTACGTTTATTACGTTTTGTTTTTTCTCTCAATGGGCAGCGCAACGTCTTGTGCTGCGCTGCCTTGCCACTAAACAAAAAATATTAGTGTCAAAGTCACTGTTGTGCAAAAAAAAGTATCTTTTCACAAAAAGCTTGTTTTTCTCTTAATATTTTTGTATTTTCGCTTATGTCACTCCAATGACCTAATTTCAAATGGTGATTACTAAAGAACGGAATAAGGTAGAAACATACTTTTTTTTTCTCATGAAAGAATGGAATCCAAGCTTTCATATGGTATCCACCATATTTATGTCATCATACCGCACAATATTCTGTTTGCTTTGAAAGATGAGTGAAAATGCTCCAAATCGGCTGGCACCGTTGGGGGTTTTTGGATAACGTTTGGCAGTCAAAGAGTTAAAATAAAAGTAACCCGTAAATAATAAAAGTAAATGAGACCACTTTTCTAACATAAAAAACAAAAACAAGCGTTTATAGCATATCGTTTCACTGAAACCCAAAATTGCCTTCTCGTCGCCATGTGTACACAATGAAAGGCCGTAATAAATGCATCGTGTCAAGTCAGCAAGAGCTAAACAATCCAACATGGTTCCTCAATTTAGCTCTAGCGCTAACCGGCTAGCCCCAGGCCAGCTAATCAATACGCAGAGACAATGGCAATTGTGAGCCAATCAATAGAAGGTGAAGGAAAGCATTGCGACTGGTTGAAGGCAAAGAATGAAGGCGGCCTCATCTTTCATGTTAACAGTCACTTGCCATTTCCATCTTTTACC